>NC_089197.1:1911960-1989460 GCF_963930695.1 Labrus bergylta
AGAGAGAGAGAGAGAGAGAGAGAGAGAGAGAGAGAGAGAGAGAGAGAGAGAGCGAGAGAGAGAGAGAGAGAGAGAGAGAGAGAGAGAGAGGGAGAGAGAGAGAGAGAGAGAGAGAGAGAGAGAGAGAGAGAGAGAGAGAGAGAGAGAGAGCGAGAGAGAGAGAGAGAGAGAGAGAGAGGAAGTAGATTGATCATTAAAAAAGTTCATTTTTGTTTTTGGAGTTTTTGACGGTACTTTATGTTATTTCTCCTAATTGGGATTTATTGAAGGACTTAAAATTGTACGAGTTGTTCAAACTTTATGCACAAGTTATTCAGTGTGATGATGTCATCATTGATTATTTTAACCCCCTGTTATCTCGAGATACTTAACAAAGACCTTACTTTAGGAGATTACTCATCGCCAAGAAGAAAATTGGGATAATATGCAGGAAGGATTTCTCCTTTGTATTCCAGTTGTTCCTGTTGTCCACACGTCCTCGAGGCTGAGGCGCAGGTCGGAGCAGGCTGTGCATGAATGAGGACGCCGGTGGTAAGTGGGGACGACACAGTCCGATGGTGGGCTTCAGGGACCTCGGGTGGTTGTAGTGCCTGATCACATGATCGACATCATTTGCCTTTATGCTTCTTTATCGATGCCTTCCACTTAGTGATGATGTAATGATGTCATGATCTTGTGAGAGGCGGTCAGCGTAGGACGAAGGAGTCCAGGAAGTTAAAGGCTTTATATGCGATTTTTCACACTTAAATGTAATAGAAATCAAATATATCCGATATGCGATTTTTTGATCCAGCAGATGTCGCCCTTGAGCTCCAGCATGAAACCAAAATAACACGCTGCATTGTTGTGTTAGCATGCTAATGCTAGTGATCTTTATTATGCTGGTATCTTCACACTGCATGTAAATTTACCTGAAATGAGCGTGATCTAGAAACACAGTTAAGCAGTGAGTACAGTATGTTATTCTTCTTTTCTCTAGTCCCTCAATTAAACAACTTTTATACACGAGGGGAGGAGTCAGCCGGCCGTCCTGGCGATGTAAACAAAGTGAAGATAGGACTCTGAAAACTCTGAAAACATCACAGACAGTGGGACTCGGGTGTTACACCCATTGTAGACAGTCATGACTCACAGAGTTATTTTCAGAGGATAAACTTGATTTCTACATTTAAGTGTGAAACATATTAAGCCTTTAAGCAGATCCTTGTAACGTCTCCTGTTGTGTTGGTATGTTCTGCTGTGAGAGGAGTGGGAGTAAAGAAGTGCTGCGGCAGGAGAGTGGTGTGTATGTGAGCCTGAAAGCTGGAGATAGCAGTTTGCTTGACTTGGAGTTTCATTAATCAATGATCAAGGACACGTGCAGAAAAAAAAAATGTGGTGGTCACTGACAGTATTGTTGATGGTTCAGAAGAGAAAAATCCATCTGGTTGACTTTGAATGGGGGAATTGTCTTCTTCAACCTTTGTAGAAAAAAAAAAAGAAGAGAGTTGAGCACCTATTTTCTGACAGGAAGACGTAACAGTTTCTCTCTTTTTGACCCCCTGCGGTCCTGCACGCAGCCGAAGGAAGATAACCAAGACAGACTGACAACTCGCTTTAAAAATATTAAATAATTTCAAAATGAAGCAACAAATTAAAACGAGTGAGTGACAGACGGAGAGATGAAAGTGGGAGTTTGACGTGGAAACAAAAAGGGGACTGATGAAGACACAGGAAGAGGAGAGGAGAGGGGGGGGGGTTATCTGTCTCCCACCCTGAGCTCCAATTAGAGTGATGAAGAGCAGTGGAGGAGGTGCACATGTGTGTGTGTGTGTGTGTGTGTGTGTGTGTGTGTGTGTGTGTGTGTTTTTTCACATCAGGTGAAAACGAGGTCACTCTCTCCTCCTTGAGATATTTACAACCCAGCATGAGTGCCCTGATGAAAGGAGAAAAAAAAAAAAAGCGGACAGTGGCGTCGGCCCAGAAAGAGAAAAAAAACAAAACACATCTGGGTGCCTGCTGACTTGACAAAATACAAAAAGTCTGTCTGTCCCTTTTCAATGTCAGAGAGCAGCACAGCCCGGATCCATCCTCACCTGAGCAGGAGAGATAATAAGGAGCCTCGTCTGCCCTTTCCTCCCCCCATCCTCCAGATCATTATCATAATTCTGTATTAATCAGCGCCGCCTCCACTACTCAGCCGCAGAGATCTAAAATGACCCGAAACTTTGCCACTGCCTCCTCCTGCTCCCAGAGACATGAGATGTGAGGCTTTTTTTTAGGGGGGGGATGGAGTAGGTGCTGAAATATCCCAAGGATTGGGATCCCACTCCTGGAATAAAAAAAGGGGAAGCCTTTGATGTGGCGATGGAGTTGTGTTCTAATGAGGCTGGTTACGCAGCGATCTGTCCCTGCCAGAGTAGAGGTGGCATCACAGAGCGGCAGCCAGCCTCGCTAAAACACTCCTGCTGTTCCCGGTTTGTTCAGCCAGGCTCCATCACAGCCGGCCCCAGTGCTACACTTTGTGGCTGTACATCCACACTTTCAATTATTCATCGGCCTGCAGCACCTCGCAAACAGGGAGGAGACGCGCATCAGCTGCTGTTAGCACTCAACACGTTTCATTTTTAAACCCGGCTTATGTGTAACGCTGTTGTTGATCTGTGTGTGTGTGTGTGTGTGTGTGTGTGTGTGTGTGTGCGTGTGCGTGTGCGTGTGTGTGTGTGCGTGTGCGTGTGCGTGTGCGTGTGTGTGTGGAAAGGTTTGAAAATCTTAGAGGTACTTACCACTGCTACCCAGTTTAATATATTTTACATTACAGCACTGTTAGTGTAATGAGAGCTTTATTTATGAGGCTCTTTTTAATCATACAGTTACAAGGTGCTTCAAAGACAAAAAAATAAAAGAACAGCATAATAAAAAGAACAACTAAACCTTTACAGAGGGGTTATTAAAAGCCACCTAAAACAGTCAAGACTGTGCAGCTTCTAAAGATCATGGAGGACAAATCAAGCTGAGATAATATGGCCGATTTACGGCCCCCCTTCAGACTCGAGTAAACAAAGTCGTGGTTGTGGCGGTTCTAAAGATTAACCGAACAGATTTCCGTGTGGAGTAAGGAGTCGGATCTGCAGAAGAACGTGGTGACTGCAACAATTTCACTCACTATTTCACACAAACTCTGTGCGCGCCGCGGTCCGTCAGCGCTGCGCACTACGCCATGGTCAGCTGCCACTCTAGTCAATCATTGTGTTCACACAGGGCGCCACCACGCTCTGCTCCGTTTCAAATACGCTGCAGGCAGAATGGAACGACCCAGACAGGAAGTCAGACAAGGAAACGCGCAGGGCATCTGATCAATTTCAAAATAAAACACAATATACTGACTCACGATCGTATTTTTCATCACTTCATCAAAACATGACATCAAAACAGACACCGAATGAAGAACGAATCAGAAAAAGAAAAATAAAGCTCTGGACAGAGTGACATCACACTCTAGCACAGAGGGATCTTGCAGCTCCGCTCTCGGGATTACTTATGACTGAGGGACATTTGTCTTCTTGTTTTGTTGACTTTTTTACTGTGTTTCTTTTTCTCCTGTGATTTTTCTTGAACAGTGAACAGTGATGAACAGTGGTCCTGTTTTGTACCAAATCTATTTGATTTAAAAAAAAATACATGGGTATTGGGCGGTGAGTATTGTTTATCCTTATGTGTTGGCAACAAAATGAAAAATAAAGCAACATGTTAGCACGTGTTTCTCTTTATTCCTTTATTTGTGTCTTATTTTGAGTCATGTTGAGTCAGATGCAGACAGAACACTGCAGGATTTCTCCATAATGGAAGGCTGTTCACTTTATGTACCTGTTCTTGTGCTCGTGTATGATCAACTACACCGTGCCAAAGCACACCTCTTCATCCATACCAGGTCCAAAGGCACTCACTTGAGTCAAACTGGACCTTGAGGGTGAAGCATGCTTGGTGTGCAGTGCAGATTGCATAGTGAGAGTTTGCTCTCAGATCATCTCTAGAGTGATTGAAGACGACGTCGTTGACATTTATTCTATAAATATCTTAAAAATCCTTTCTTACACAGGCGTGGGTGAGTGATTGAGGCCTGTCCCTGTTTGCTATTCACAGAGTCGTATATGACACATTTCAGTTATATATGGATGTGTCACAGATATAAGCCACCATGCATCTGTCATGTCATGTACTATCTCTTTCATATGCTTCCCTGAAGCGTCTCTCAGACATGATATTCATAACACTGCTGACTTCAGACGTCTGTTAGAGTGATGGCTTTGTGTTTTTTGAAGAAAGGTGTCTGCAGTGTAAATGTTCCCTTACTGCTTTATTCACAAACGACAGCGCCGACACAGACAGAGACACGGGCTTCTTACAATATTGATGCATCTGATTTGAGAATAAATTCTGCAGAAGATTCATAAATGTTCTGCTGGAAAGTTTGCGATCAAGGAGGGAGTGTGTTCACGTTACATATATTTCTCAGAAATATTTTAGTGGATCTCTTCGGTGTAGGTTAACTAGCATGAAAACTAGCATGATTGTGAAAGTAGCATTCCCTCAGTGCCCCGTCTGCAGCCCCTCCCCTCCGCACTCCCTCAAAAGACACGCCCCCTCACTTACATCGGGCGCCGTTACTCCAGAAGCGGACCTCATCTCATCTCTGTCATTGTGTAGAAACTACGTCGTCTCATGTCTCATTCAGCGGTCAGTAAACTCACAGTTTAAACTCCTAAAATCATCGGTGACGAGCTTTGAGTGTGAGCTAGAGCACGCAAGAGGTAGAGAGCGAGCAGGGAGACAGGGAGGCGTCTGATTGGTTCATCAGATTGGTACTTCGTGGCAGACGTTGGTGGAAGTTTTTACAAGCTAACAAACTGATACAGATGATGGATTTTCTTTGTTCCTTTTTCAGAGAGCATGAGTTATTCATTTCTGTCAGGACCTAAAGAACAAAATCTAAAAAAGTGGATCTGGAGGAAATGACCAACCCTGACTATAGAGTGTCCTTGCAGATACAACATCACAGATATAATTAGAGTTCAGTGGTAGCATCGCAACTTTCTGTATCAGATACCATGTGTTGGGAATGATACCATATGTGTTTATTTTATGTAGGATAGTATCAGAAAGTACCAAAGCCTTAAATAACCAACAGATCTGCAGTCGTATTTGCAACTCAAAGCTGCCGCGAGCAAAAGGCGAGAGAGCGCGGCGTTAGTTTGTTACACAGCAGCTACTTTTAAAGAACACACTAAGCTGCCACAGCTCTGCAGAAGCCTGCAGGAAGGTGCCAGGCTTTGTTTAAAAGCAGCTGAAGCTGGCTTCATACCAACTTTGCTGTGTGCCTTTGCCCTCCTAAACAAAGCAGCTCTTATTCAGTCACAACACAGCAGACTGTTCTCATTGACAGGTCGGCATATAGGATTGTTCCATCAGGTCTCCTTGGCCCTGAGTTAAGACACACGCACAGAGCTTCACATCACTGATCAGTGACTGAAACTCTTCTCTCTTCTCTTCTTTGTGAAAATCTGCAGAGAAAACGTTCATAATTGTTTTTGAAAGACTGAATTGTCTTCCTTTTTGTACAGAGGACCTCCATGAAACTATAAACACTGCATCCTTTTCAATGAGACTCTGCAAAGGGATTTAGTGGCAGTACATTTATTTTACACCATAGTGATGAAATTTCCATCCGTCCGGAGATCACATGCAGCCTGCACGAATCAAGGATTAACGTTGATCCTTTGTACCACAACTTAAAACCCTGAATTGTGACGTCAACTTCTCCCCTCGCCTGAAAAGTGTGTCTTCTTCCCCACCAGCAAAATTGATTTCTGGGGCATCGTCAAGCAGTTGCAGTTGGCAACTATCGTTTGGTTGCAAAAATGCAAAACAAAAAGCAAAGACATGACGCAAAAATAGTACGAAGCTATAAAACAGCAGCGCTCCTGCTGCCAGGGAACTTAATTGGAGAGGGGGGCTTACAGAAATTGTTTGCGAACAAAATAATTTTAAAAACAGGTGTGGTTGGCCAAAGTTATTTGCTAAAAATGTATGTAGATATAGCTTTAAACTTAAAGGTCACATATCCTCCTCCTCTTCTTCAGTGTAAATAAGTCTCAGAGTTCCACAAAACATGTGTGTGAAGTTTCTTGTTCTAAATCCACTCTGATCCTGTATTTGATCATGTCTATAAACCCCTCTGTTTCAGCCCTGCTCAGAACAGGCTGTTTCTGTGTCTGTACCTTTAAATATGTAAATGAGCTGTGTCTGACCACGCCCCCCTCTCTAGAAGGGCTTGGGTGTCTGGGTGCTTTCTCGCTCCATGTCCTATTGTTTACGGTGAGAAGGCAGACTCAGAGGGCAGAACAAACACCTAGCTGTGGGAGTGTCACCCACCTGGGGGAGGGGCTACTGCCCTTTGTGATGTCATGAAGGGAAAATCTCTAAACGGCCTGTTTGAGCACACATTTTCTGAAAAGTGGAGCAGGCAAAAGAGAGGATGGACTTTTCTCATCATTGGGGGGTTTGTAGACAGACTAGAGACACATATTAGAGTTAGAGGAACATGGAGAAGAGGATTTTATATAATATGTGTCCAGATCAGTCTGAGTAAACAAACTTAAACAGTACTGTTGGGCTCCCTGAGTGTGTGTTAAAGTCGTCCTGTCCTGTAAACTAACCACAATTCCTACACTGACAATGAGACGTGAGCGGGGAATAGAAGAGCACAGAATTCAGTCTGCTTGCTGGCCAATCAAGATCCAGAATTAAACAACCTGCCACAAACTTGGACATCGACCTTCTGTTTACCTTTGTTGATTTTCAGTCTCTGAACTCTGCACTTTCTAATTCACAATTGATTGGCTGTGGCTGTAAGTCTGTTTTAGCTGCTTTCCCCTTTTGCTCTGTTTCTCCACAGCTCTACTTTATCCCTGAGGTGAGTTTACTGTTTATATTTCTTCAAGACAAACTGTGCCGATACGCCTCGTTACTCTAAAGGATAAAAAGAGTGAGTCTGCATGTAGAAGGATCCAATCCATCCTGACATGAATGTGGGACTTGTAGTCATGTTTAGCATGTTTGTGGGCACTGGGCTCCCTCCATTCTTACATTTATTCTTGATATTTTGTACATTATCTTATTCAGTATTTGTTACCAGAATGATTGCCGTCTAGGTCAGTGGTCCTCAACTGGTTGAGCCTCAGGACCTCCAACTCCTTCATGAACAATCACGACCCAAATTTGTGATTTTTCAACCATTCATATTTATTTCAGTTTGAACTTCAGACGGTAGAAAACATGTGACTGCACAAGGAAAAGGACCAAGAAACATGCAGAGGCTTTTCAGGTCGGGTACAATCAGTTCTATTTGAACCACTTCTCCACCATCTACTGGTCCAATGTGCACACTTTGATACTATTCAATGATATCTTAGGAGGACCCATTCACTGGGCCTTTCAGGGGCCCAGCCCTTTCTTGGGGCAGTCCTGCTAACGCCTCAGAGCTGGCTAAACACTGAAGCTTCAGTGTCCACCACATGGCAACCTGCGCGAGCATCAACTCTAGAAAGGAGGGGGCGGAGGGGGAGACAGCTCTCTATAATGTTTAGAATATGAACTGCAGTACCCGTTTTAAACATTAGGGGTCAGAGTTACAGAGTTACCTTTAATTTGTATCTGCAGTGGATGCAGAATGCATAAGAAGTAGATTATTAAATGGTCTTGGAAAACCAAGAAGGGGGGGCCCAAAATCAGCTTGATTATCTTGGGAGTATACAACCCGCTTTGGGGATGTCACTAGAATTTGAACATCATCTGGGACACTAGATCATTATATGTGTGTGATGTTTAAACTCATGCACGTGTTCTCTGATCTTTACTTGTTTTGTTTTTTTGTCTTTTCTTTATCACCAGACTGATGAATAGTAGCATCCATCTGTTTCATTGGGCTGATTGAATTCCATGTTTAGAAAGGTCTGATTTGCTAAAGTGCCAAGGGGCCAATTATTTACCTTTTCATTCCACACTTCCACGTCGGACCTTTAAAGCTGTGAATTAAAATGTGCTAACAGCGCCACGATAATCTCTGACATGAAGTCGGAGTTGATTTCATAAAGACAATGTTGCATTTAGAACCTTTTGACTTTCACAGATCCGCTCTGCTTAAACAGGAAATACTTTTTTTTAATGAAATATTTATGTGCTGAACGGCAGACATAATTAATGAATAGACTAATTGCCTTCTAATTGAAATTATGATCCCCGTGTAATTAAACAATGTACTGACAGGTAGTGTGACGCAAGCTCCGTATGCCTGTGCCAACAGTGTGAGAGGTATTGCCTCCTATTGGAACAAAATAACAGACTTTATTCATTTAATATTTCTTTCATATTCGTGGTTTTTGATAAATGATTGAAGTTTGAGGTTGTTAAAGGGTTGGATCGAGCCCAAAATCTGCACCACGTTGAAGGTCTGTGTTACAATGAATTTCTTCAAAAAAAACATCTGCAGTGTATGAATAGAATGGAGGAGCTGTCAAAGTGCGAGATGTAATTTAGTCGGACATTCTGAAACATGGCATAGAGCAACGTGACATGTTCAATTAATCAAACGTACACGCTCGCAGTGTATTCAGCAGGTGGATTGCAGCAGTCTGCGCTCGACATTTATCGAAGAAAATCCTGGCCATATTTTGGAGATGGACAATGATATCAGTTCTCTGGTTCACACCTGGGATCAAAAGCAGCTTTCATGCTTGGCTAAATTTACTGAGCTCTCACTGTGTCAAGATACATCAGTGTCAAAGTTTCTCTCACCTATGTTAGCTTCTACACACACCAACACAGACAACAAGGCGGCAGACAGATTTCAAATGTATGAGGCCAAATATTGTTGGTCCCCAAACATTACACAAGAAATGGATACCATTGACCCCATGGTGTTACAATAAACAACACTTCTTTAGAAGAGTTTTCAAGGTCAGAAAAGTCAAACCTTCAACAAATCAATATGTAAGACCAGGCATGTAAGTTTCTGTCCTGACTCTGAGGCCGGGACAAGAATTTTAAGAATTTAACCGCCATGTACTCAGACTGTAAATATTAATGGACTAAGCCTGAGGGACGTCAGCGGTCTGTTCCTGCAGGGGGCGCTGGAGTCCCATCGATGGCGGTCTCCATGCTGGAAATGCTGTCTCAGTCTAACTTTCAGTCAACCTAACGACAGGCTGAGAGCTGGAGCTGAGGCGGGTTTTAAACCTCCTGACAAACCGTTACACCGCGCCCACCTGTCAATCAGGTCAGCTACACACCTTATTGTGAATAACTCTTATCCTTCATCAAATCAAAACTGATGAGTCATCAAAACATTCACCCCCCGTACAGTGTGTGTCCATCCAGACATGAGCTAATCACACCTATTTGGTTTTTTGAACCAGGCTGTAAACATGTTAACCTCTGCTGTAAAAACAGGCTTTTTAGAATGGGTGTGTATGTGACTTCCTGTGTTTCTGCAGCCAGCCTCTAGTGGACACTCAGGGAACTGCAGGTTTTTGCACTGCTGCTTGCATGCACTGGCTGGAAGGCCTACAACAGCCTGATTAGTTGCTGTGGAACAGTAAGCGTGAGAGCACAGCAACAAGCCAATTCCAAACTTCAGGTTTTTTTTTTTTTTTTTGCCCCTGCACAAAATGGCGTCTGACAGAACCAAGGCAAGAGCTGGCATGCTGTTTTAATGTATCTGTGAATATTTGTTTTGATTTAGCTTGCGTGTGTGTGCAGGTAAGAGAGCGAGAGGTTGTAGTTCTACCCTTAATCTGTACCTGGGTTACACTTCATGCAATGCCCAAATCTGTCTTCTGGTGGATAATGATAAACAACAAAATGTAAAGTGAGCCCCTGATATCACGCACACCAGGTCAGAGTTTCTATTCCTTTTGACTCTTGTGTCAGCCAGGTACCGTTCACACTGTGGCAGACTTCTGGTGAGATGAGTTCAGGACCCGACTGTGCTTCCAGAGGTCAAAGAGAGGAAAAGGAAGAGAGTCAGTGTCCTATTCTCCGTCGACTCATTCCAGCAGCGAGCGTCTGCTGTGTAACCAAGGACACAGAGAGAATGAAAGTCGGCTTTATTGCATAAATAAAGTTAAGTAAACCAAGGAGGGTTGTGTTTTTAAATGTCAGGTATACTGTGCAGCAGGTATGGTAGAAATGAAAGCTGCAGCGACTCGAGGCACAGCTACACCAGACATGGAAGATGATTCTGTGTGCATGAGAAAACGGTACGTTCAGTAAGTGACAAGACTAGAACATATTTGATGATTATATCCTGCAACCGGTGTGCAACCAGCATGCAACATTTGATGTTAGTGCAATTAATAAATCTGCTTCATTATGTCTTCTGCAGAAAAGTATCTTCTCTGCTCTGTAGTTGACACATCAAATAACACAGAGCATCAAAAAACTGCAAAGACTGTCTTTGTAGCCTAACCCCCAACTTCCACAAACACCGAGCGTGACGCGGTCCGACAGCGCCACTTCACTACGCTGTGGGTCGCTGCCACTCGAGTCAATCATTGTGTTTCCAGACAGGAAGTCAGACAAGGAAACGCACAGATTGCACGTTTTTCTCTTTATTCCCGCAGGATCTTGTAGTTCTCCCGTGATCTTGTAGTTCTCCTGTGATCTTGTAGTTCTCCTGTGATCTTGTAGTTCTCTTGTGATCTTGTAGTTCTCCTGTGATCTTGTAGTTCTCTTGTGATCTTGTAGTTCTCCTCTGATCTAGTTCTCTTGTGATCTTGTAGTTCTCTTGTGATCTTGTAGTTCTCTTGTGATCTTGTAGTTGTCCTGTGATCTTGTAGTTATCCTCTGATCTAGTTCTCTTGTGATCTTGTAGTTCTCTTGTGATCTTGTAGTTGTCCTGTCATCTTGTAGTTCTCCTGTGATCTTGTATTTCTCTTGGGATCTTGTAGTTCTCCTGTGATCTTGTAGTTATCCTCTGATCTAGTTCTCTTGTGATTTTGTAGTTCTCCTATCATCTTGTAGTTCTCCTGTGATGTGTGTACAGCTGATCATGGCTGTGCTCACGTTCCAGAAGCGGTGGCGCTGATGGACTGCGGCGCACACAGAGTATGTTGGGATTAGGGGTTAGACAATTTCCTGTAGCTCTATATGTTCCCTCGTTTCACTTCCTTTATCAGTTGATCTTCTCTGTTTAGCTTGATGCCTACGGACCATGGCGCGTGCAGTGGTAAACACAAGCATTGACTAGAAACGGTGTGATCAAGTACAAGGGGAGGGGGCTCACATGGAACTGCTGGTAAGTACTGGTTCAGAAACCAAATTCGAAGTTTCTCTTCTGGCTGAGCAGCACAGTGTTGGAGGACGAGAGTGTTTGTACTTGATTTGTCCCAAAAAAAGTTTGATTCTTCTGCTAAAACTAAGTCGATTCCACCGCCTCTAACAACAAGGTTCGGATTCCTAAACATTTTCCCGACATAATAAATCAAGCTTACATCCTATTACATGATTTGACCCACTTTCAGCTCGGACTCTGCTGCTCTGTGTGCAGCGTTGCTTTGTTTACTCTCTTTATGAATTGTGTTCTGTGATTAACTTGCCGTCACAGACAATAAGGTATTGCACCTGAAAGTAGGCCCTGCTATTTAGTTTCAAGGATATTGCTGTAATATATCTACAGCACAACACACACTCGAGTTTCATACACGCGCACACAATATGTTCATATACAAAGAATAGTTCATTTCCATTTAAAGGTTGTTGATGATATACCGGTGTATATCTTTACTGTGTCCATATGATCTGTCTCTTCCTCAGTTATCTGTGTGTGTGTGTCTGTGTGTGTGTGTGTGTCTGTGTGTGTGTGTGTGTGTGTGTGTGTGGATTTACAGGATGCTGAAGGTGTGTGACATTTTATTAACACTGTAAAACACATACATGTACAGACTCAGCTGGAGGCAGAGAGGTGATGATAGAGATGGAAGTGAGAGGTTATTGAGGACAGGATTTACCAGCAGGCTGATTATTAGCCCCGCTATCACCCCTCACTCACACACGCACACACACACACACACACCTCATTAAGTCACTCCTACATCCCCCGTCTGTACTGAGATCACGGAGATGGATGCCAGCTCGGCGTGTGTTAATGTCTGTGACTCCTCGCATGTACATTATGTGACTATGTGATTCTGTGTGTTATGTGTGTGTGTTAGGCCGGATTTAAACATGAGCGTCAGTGTGTTATTAGAAGCTACATGCATGCGTCTTGCAGTATGGCTTGCCTTCAATGAAGGATCGGGAGAAATCTTGATGAGAGGCAACCCCAAAGATCTCTTATCTCATATTTCCCATGCACTGTTATTGTTTGACCTTAAGAAGACAGTGTTTTAAAAGAAGCAATATGTAAGATATGTGGTGAGTGAAATGATAAAGGTATCTTACTATCTGATCAGACATTAAGGAAACATGCTATGTTGAAGTGCTGGCTTCTCTGACAACAATGCAGCAGCCAGTATGTCCTCCTTCTAACTTTAGATTCTGCTCCTGAATGCTCTGGATTTGTTTGGACCACACGGCCGTTTTGGACGCCCCTCGGTTTGTCAGATATGAGAGCAGTTATCAGGTCAACAGGTGTTGCAGCGATGGAAGAGGTCAAGAGAAGTGGTTCAGATAGAAGTGATTGTACCCGACCTAAAAAGCCTCTGCATGTTTCTAATAAGCTCCACGAGCAGAAACGTGCTCAAACTAGGATCAATATTGGAGATGCTTTTGAAAAATGGAGAGAGGTTAGAACACAGAAAGGTTTACAGATCCATGCAGAGCTGGATAAACACTGAAGCTTCAGAGTCCACCACATGGTGACCTGAGTGAGCATCCACTCTAGAGAGGAGGGGGGGGGGAGACAGCTCTCTATGATGTTTAGAATCAGGACTGCAGTACCCAATCTTAAATTTGAAACAGTGAAACTTACATATTAAGAGTTCAAATGTCTGCCGAAATATAAGAGCAATCAAAAGAAAGCTAACTTTTTATTGTTGTAGTTTATAACATAGATGAACGGTTCTATGGATATGTTTCTTGTATAACACAGTTTGGTTTGTACGTGAAATGTTCTGGCACCAAAGTCAAGTCTTTTTTTAAACACTTTTCCTGTTAGAGTGAATCAATCTTTTTCAAAGCGGCTTCTTGCACAAAGAGTTCAGGTTCTGAACAGGTGATTGAAAGGTGTTCTTTGGAGGCGAGTTTTCCATGTCTCAGATGCCAAAACTTGAGTCATCTTAGAATTCAATTTCCTTGCAGCAGTACCGCTGCCCTCCTTCATGGATGGAAATTTGACCCAACTCTATTCAGAGAGGCTGATTGGAACATCGGGCAGGATGGAGGATGGTGTTGCATGGGATGGTTAAACATGGCTGCTGTGGGTTAGACTACTTTAGTGTTTAGTAAACACTTACTTTGAATTGCCACCTTCTGTCTACCATTTATTTGAACTTGGATGTTAAAGGGGACATATTCTGCATTTAAAGAGACACACACACCAAAACGGAGCGTTTTGAGAGAGCTGGTTTATACAGGGTCACAAACCTCCTCTGGTGCTTGATTCATGTTATATTTAAGACAAGGGGGTAAATATGTCCTCTTTATAGTTTGAGCAGCTGTTTAATGTGTTTGCTCCAGAGTCAGAGACGAGGAGAAGTGCTAATATGGTGGGAATGCCTTACAAAATCTTTAATGACATAACAATAAGAGAACAATATTAGAAAGACACTTATGCATCATGACACTACTTTTGAACAACCTCACTCTAACCCGAGGTTAGTCTTGGATTAGTCCAGCTGTAATAAAGCAGTCGGTGGAATCCCGTTCCGTGTTTGTTGTTGTTTCCTTCTCCTCAGGGTGATCTCTTCTAACTCTTTTCTTTCTGAGGACGGTAGAGCAGCTGATTATTGCATGGATACAGTACGGAGGCTTTCCAAGAGTTTACGGCCTGTTTCCATTATCGCTGTTTTTGGCGCTGGTTAATGGAGAACCAATCATTTTCAGTGCAAAGCTTCACAAGCACAAAAACGCCCTGTGCGGTGAGCTGTGGTAAACAAAATGTGCAACTTTTGGAACACTTGGTAATGTCACGTCTCACTCATTGACCAATCAAGATCAATTTCTGATTTCAACTTTGACAACAACAATGGTGGAGGTATTTTCAGAGGGTCTTTAGCTGCTGCTAAAGCCAGGACTGGATTACTTTGCATTGTTTTTCATGTTTTTTCCTGGTTTAATTTATTTGGAAACATGCATACAGAGCAATTTACAACAATCTGCACGGTCACAGCCGAGGGAAGAGGAAGTGCAGTGAGCCGACATCAGTAACTTAGAAACAAGAAACAACTTTGAGAAACATTCTGAAATAGAGCTCAACACTGAACGCCCACCAGCTCATGGTTCCTGAAGTAAATTTCCCCGTTCATATCCTCCATTGACATTTCAGAAAATCCTTATATGGATTTTTAAAATCTTGAAACCAAGACAACTATAAAACATTTAGTTCTTCCCCAATAAACGATTGGAAAACGAAGCACCAACACCCCCAAACCTTCAGGGACAGATTTCAAGGATCTCTGTCTAATTTGAGTAACTTCCTTAAATCTGCATTTTGAAAAAGTAGACGACACCCACTACAAAGAGACGTCGTGGGAAGGTGAGAAACACAATGGGTTTCAACTTCTCTCTCAATCTGCTCGTTGAAATCACTCACTCGACTCCTTCCTTCATTACTTGTGTGAATTAGAAACACCTTTAAAGGTTTAAATATATATATAGTCGTCTGTCTGACAAGTTGTACCAAGTGGTTCCATTCAAACAAACCAGTGTCTCTATACATAAACAGAAGGATGAAGGCGTGTATGTAACAGTATACGCGTACAGACACTTGGGGAAAGACGTGTGTTATTGATTGAGACATTTGCTGTTGTAGCTTTTAATCAGCGTCCCGTCAGGATTTCAGCATCATACTGGAAGGCTGAAAAAACAAGTCCCTGAACAACCCCTCAGCATTAACCCATTCTGAATATGGAGCTGTTTTACACTCATAAATAATGCAGGATGTGTAAAGCAGATGCATTACGAAGAGCTCTATTGTTCAGACACTCTGTTTAATGAATAGGCGTCGCTAAGAGCCATTACCTGAAAGCAAAGCCGTCCCCGATGTCTTCCCCCACTTTCCCGGTGCATTTGATGACCGGACCCGTTGTGCCCGGGCCTTCTTCTGAGAGTGTGATGTTCATTCTCGGTAAATTGTGTTAAAATTGCTCCCGTGGGAGACTTGAATGTGACGCTGGTGTTTGGGTAATAAGTAACTCGTTCATGGACAATATTGTGAGTCCGCTTGCCCTTTTCCTTTGAATTAGAAATTAATTATTCATCCACCGATGGGAGATGGTGGATGAATAATTTTTTACACAAAAGATCCTATAAGAATCTTTTTATATTTGAGTAAAGCGGGGAATGAAGGCATCTGGATAAACAGGAACAGTGAAAACAGAAACAAGAGTGTCTTTCTTCCTACTGAAAATGTCCTTAAAATACTGACTAACATCAAACCCAGCCATGTGGAGTGTGAGCATCCATGCTTTCATTTCCCGATTGTCTCGTCTGTAACAGTTATCAGACCCGTCCTCTTGTTATCTGCTGGCTGATTTCCCTTCTTTATTTTAGTGTAAGCCAAAGCCATGACCGGCAGTCTGACAGTTTTTTTTTGTTTTCTGTGGTCACACAGAGTTATATTAGCCCAGGAGTCAGCGTTTAAGACCGTTTGTCTTTCAAATCAAAAGGGTTAAAGAGCATGTGATGCTTGAAAAACTCAAGAAAGAGCGTCAGATACCCGCATACAGGTGATGTTTAACGTTAATTATTATGAGATTTATAATAAATAAATAAATAATAATAATAATAATTAATAATTAGCATCTATTTTGATTTATAAAAAATGGTGGTCTGACCTTTGGTGATGACTGTGTCTGCAGAGACTCTGTCCTCCGACCAGCGGTGTACGGTAGTCAGGACGGTCAGGTACTCAAAGAAGAGAAAATATAATGAGAGTGAGGAGAAACACCAAGTGGATAAAGATCGTTCTAAAACGAGGGTGAACCTTGTGTTGTCTTTTACCCGTGGACGTGGAGTTGGTCTACTTCCTGTTGGACAGGAAGGTGACAAACACCGGCCGTTAGCTTGTGCTAGCGTGCGTGAGCTTGCAATGTAGTGCTGCGTTCTATTTACCTCAGAACTAGGAAGTTGGAACTGGGAATGACATCACACCCGAGATAACTGCTTTCCATTTGCAAGTCGGAAACACCTCCAGAAGTACCTTTGTTTCTTTAGCTAGTACCAGACGATAACCGAAATTAACATGAAAACACCTCCACAGAGAGAACCTGCACGATACCATCGGTCTGACTGACGTAATTACACAAAAAGACGACTAAGCTGCTAATAAACACAACAGTTGCATCTTAAACATTCCTTTCGATGCACGTAGCAGCCATGTTGGATCTGAACTAGGGCTACTTTTTTAAATCCGAGTTTCATAATTACGTCTTCAGGTGGCGTTCTAGTTGACATTTCCAACTTATGAGATCAACTGGAACACACCATAGGAACAAGCAGTAAGCGTACACACTACGTCCTGCAGTGAGAGTGAGCTTCTGGGAGTGATGCACTCAGGTGGAGGAGCCCAGTTTGAATGTTGTGTTTACAAGCTGCAATGAAACAACAAACCCTTCCACTCAGTGTTGGGGTGCTATCCAAAATTCATAAACATGGTTAAGATTAACTGGTCAAAAATGAAGGAACATGTTTCTCAGTAGTTACTGTTTGTCATTGTCACAGATTTTCCACTGTTTTACTTCAATTCAATTCAATTCAAAAAACTTTATTTGTCCCCGGGGGGCAATTCAAAGGCACACAGAGCAGTAAATTAACAACAGTGCAAATAAACAAAACATTTTAACCTAAATATAAAGTGTCAATTTAAATACAACTTAAAGCTTAAACTTAACTTAAAAATACAAAATATAAGAGTAGCTATAAGTGCACAGTGATCGGACTAACAGATGTAACCAGAACTATGTGCAGTAACGAGAAATAAATATATATATACAGAACTATGTGCAAGTAGTGACCAGATGTAAACAGAGCTATATGCAGTAAATGAGAAATAAATATATATATACAGAGCTATATGCAAGTTAAAACACAGTCTTGTTTAAATCTTGCTTCATGTGTACTCCTATGTTCCTCATCTTCTGTGGTTTTTGATCAACACTTATTGTACCAGCAGGTCTTTTTTTTTTTTTTTGTGCTGACAGGAAGTTTTGAGTCACCATCAGCACTGCCCTGAGACACTGTGGACGCCAGAAACTGGATGCAGGATAGGGAGGGGCAGCTGTAGGATCACTGAAACCAAGAAAGGAGGTGAAGAAGGATGGACAGCCGAAGAAAAGGAGGTTGGAGGTATAGGGTGTCAGAGAGATTGCACAGCCAGGTGCAGCAGAGGACTATAAATACAAAGTTGCTGCCAGCGCAGTGGGCAACCTCCAGCCAGGTTGGAGTCGTTTCCATAGCAGTAAATGCCATTTATCTAATGTATTGGCCTATTACGACCCCTCCTTTATGTGTGCCTGCTGAGGGATCCCCTGCAGTCTCACAGCAGGGCCACCGACGCACAATTGATTAGGGAGTCGTTCTATTTCTGCAAGCAGACCCTCATTCATGCCTCTGCCTCCTCTTGCTCTTCCTTTATCCCACCCCCTCCCTCCATCTGCCCACCCTCTGTGTATCTATCTCTCTTCCTCTGCCTGTTCCTCTTTATCTCCCTGCCTTCCTTCCCTCTGTCCCTCCGCCTTTTTCTTTCTGCCTCTGTCTCTTCAGTCTCCGAGGAATGGCTACAGGCCGCATTGTCAGGCCGCTCTTGCAAAAAATCAATAATATCATTCTAATTCAAACTGATATCAAAAGGCACAGGGCCAGCAAACCATTTCTCTGCAGACTTATCATAAGCTCCATGTTTTTCCGCGCCGTTTATTTTCTGCCATTTGGTCCCTTCGATCTCCTCTTTAGAGGGCTCCTCTGGGCCTCACCCGCCCAGCATGTCTGAGCAGAGTTTAGATGTTACATTTGACGCTGACAAATTTGGCAGAGGAGCCACGAGTATCCATGAGCTCCCAATTTATGAGATATCCGTTTCTTTGATACCCCAGATATTGGCACACTTCTGCAACAGCACAGAGAAGGAGAAGCCTGCCTTAAACGTAATTTTAATCTTTCATAAGCTAGGCCAAGAGTAAAACAAGTAATTATGAATCCTCAGAAGCCCTTTCTTGTGAACAATGCAGGGGGGGATGGGAAGCATAATGCAGGGGTGCATTAAGCACTCATGTTTATTCCATTTTAAAGTCAGCCAGCATCACTCTCTTGATATAATCATTGCAAATTACCAATCTCTCTCTCCCCCCTCCGGCTACACCAAACCACTAAAGCTATTCCACACTCTCCCAAAAATGCAGATCAGCATGTTTGGTCCAATCGCAGAGTCATTTGTAAAAGCTAAAAAGCAGTCTGTAGTATGAGGGGGGATGTTTTAAAGAACTGAGGCGCTGTTAACGTTCAATATTAATGAGATCATTTGATCATGTTAGCACCGATGCAGACATTTTGTGGTTGGATAATTCACCGTCCATATGGCTTGTAGTTGGTTTACCAGAAGTTTTTTGGAAATGAAGTAAGCTGTTTGAGAGTTTGTTATGGACAACACAGCAAAAGAGCACTCTTAACTTTGTTTTGTTGGACGCTAATTACATCTTCTCAAAACAGAGATTCATAAATCTCATAATTTTGCTCTTAATATCATATGTCTCTTACATTCTGCCATTTGAAGGCTGGATACTAACGCCCCTGTTACGCCTATTGGCATGGATGCATAATGGTTGTTATGCATCTGATCCGCCATTAACTATTAAGGCCCTGATACAACAAGCAGACGGCAACAAGAACTAGTGGCGACGACAGCCGCCTGTCACGTAAAAAAAGTTGCACTTGAACACACCGCAAAAACTGCAGCCGACGGCCAACGTTCTGCGCATGCGTGAGGGAATAACTCTCCGGTAGCCCGTTGTTATGATACGAGAACACCATTTTCACACCGCTGTCAGTCACCACTCGTGACATAGGTACTTCTAATAGATCCACAGTCTGTTTCACGATTTCATCATTGAACATTTACTACAGAAAAAAACCCCACCTAACATCTTGACACAGACTCCTTCTGGAAATACAACCAATTTGATCATCACACCTGGAGAACCAAACTACCACCAGTTTAATCAGTCATACAGCTCACCTTTGAACATCAGCAGCTGTTACACT
The DNA here is from genome assembly GCF_963930695.1 of Labrus bergylta. Lineage (NCBI taxonomy): Eukaryota > Metazoa > Chordata > Actinopteri > Labriformes > Labridae > Labrus > Labrus bergylta. The sequence continues at coordinate 1,931,413 of NC_089197.1, forward strand.
TTTCACTGATGAAAATCGGTTCATTTAGAGGATTGCTGATCATCGATTGTCTGCTGGTATGAGAGTGAAACACACTTCAAACTGTATAAAATAACAATAAGGGGAAAATGTGTGAAAGAAAAGGACCAACACAGCGTTAGATATGTTAGAAACCAGCGTATTAAAGTTAGTTTGTGTCTCTATGTTCCTCCTCTACTCTTCTACGAGATTTTGAACTCAGGCTTTTTTCGTATTTGATGTGAATTATTGATACGAGTGAGGAGATCTTTGTAGGAACATTTGGACTGACGTTGCAGTGAGAGAACACGCTGTATTGTGAGACAGCACAGTTTGGGCTTACAGGATCCTCGTGTCTGGTTTTCACAAATGCTCAGTGTTGGCTTGTAAATCCAGACAGACTACAGTATGAGTCAGCTTTTGGAAGTACTAGTTATCCTTTAACAGGGACAAACATTTTGAAGTGATGATCTGTATATTGAATAATTCTTTCTCGGTCTGTCCAAACACAATTTACAAAGCCATCTGAGTGTCCTCAGACAAATCGATGATCAAGCTGTAACTATCTGACAAAGCTAAAAGGACTGTCAGAGTCAAGCTCAGGCCTTGAGAAGAAAATTAAGACTTTCTATCGGCCTCTCATTACACACTAAAGACCCTGACACAACAAGCAGAAGGAAAAGAACTAGTGGGGACGAAGGCTGACTGTGGCGTCGGCGCACTTGGCCAAAAAGTTGCACTTGAACACACCGCAAAGACTACAGCCGACGGCCAACCACCATGTACGTTCTGCTCATGCGTGAGAGGAAATAACTCTCCATGCCAGCAGGGTGCGGTAGTCCGTTTCTATGATACGAGAAGACCATTTTCACACCGCTACCGCTCACCACTCGTATTGTAGGTCGTCTACTAATGGAGAATAATGTCTGATAAAAAGTAGAAAATGGTGCTGGTGTTGTCAGTTCTTGGTCTTTTAGTGGAAAAAGAAAAGAAGAGGTGGAGGAGACAAATAAGGAGAAACAGCAATAATGGGTGAAAGCATGGAGACTACAGAGACATGCTCAAGAGGCTTTACTGAACCTGAGAGGAGAGCTGGAGAGAAATGAAACCTCCCAACAGCCAATCAGAGAGATTCATCTCAATGACCGCACCGACCGACACCGAAGAAAGGCAGACGGTGGCTGACGGAGCTGCAGTTTTTTGCACTTCCGCATTGGCTTTGTTTCTCCAACACTGGAGGTTGCTGCTTGAGATTGCTTAGGATGTGTACGTCTTTTGCTAGATGTGTGAAGTTAAATCGAGCAGAATGACCGCACCATCTCTGCCATGAAAATATAAAGTACCCCTTTGGAATGACACCTAATTTTTGTGTGCAAAATCAGGAAGTAAAGACGTACTCATTGACAGAGTGAAGACGCTGATTTAAAATGAAGTCTTCATTAAAGTGTTCTATTTGAATTCTACCTGGTTTGATGGCGTAGGCGAGCTGCCTGTGTGAAGAGAATCGTCTCTGGTTTTATGTTGAGAGAGTCTCATTATGGTTCAGGCTCGTTAAAACATAACCACTGATAATTATTCCTGACAGCAGACGTAGTAAATGTAAATGATTTTTTTATGGGAATAAGGAAACCTGTTGAGAGACGAATATCAGCTGTGCAGACAATCACTCTTCCTTTAGATCCTTAGAAAAACATCCAGACGGGCTTTTTATCTCCTAGTTTAATTTTTAAATGTCATCTCCAAGATTTCTGAGACATCTTCCATTTCGTTTGATTTTCCAGAGTAATTGGCGAGCTGTTTATACTTTGCATCAGGTCCCTGCTGGGCGCCGCTATGGAACGGACTGGTTCTTGGTTTTTGATTTCCATTATTTTCATACTGCACACACATGCATATCAGTTTATGCATGATTGCATCATTTAAAACTCTGCTGCTCGCGTACAAAACAGCAACAAAAACGGCTCCTCCTTACTTTAACACTCCCTCCCGCCCACTACGCTCTGCCAATGAAAGGAATCTGATCCAACCTTCACAACAGGGTCCTAAGACGCTGACTAGACTCTTCTCCTCTGTCGCCCCCCGGTGGTGGAATGAACTTCCAAACTCTATTCGATCTTCAGAGTCCCTCTGCACCTTTAAGAAAAAGCTAAAGACCCAGCTCTTTCATGAATACCTACTAACTTAATGATGATGGTCTCCATATTATTGATGATGATGATGGTAATGACGATGGTTTTTGTTTGATAACGACGACTTATAAGATGGTTTCTATACTGATTAGAGCTCTCAAGAACTGCCCTCAATGTTGTGCTTTGCCTCTGGTCACTTCCTGTCAGCACCTGTGTGTCCAATCAGACTCAAAGCTGATCGTTTGCTCTTACTCACATTGTTCCCTTTTTTCTAGATCCTTGCTTGTGTTGTTCTTACTCTCTGATGTACGTCGCTTTGGATAAAAGAGTCTGCTAAGTGAATTGTAGAATTGTTACCCTACTACCAGAGGGTCCTTTGGCGACATTGTAAACATCGATGTTGATGAAGAAATGAGGAACACTCTATTACCTGTGAGGAGAGTCTGCACTGTGCACTCACAAACCCTGTTTATAAGGCCTCACCTCCAGACGCCAACAAGCTTTGAGTTGTGTAACGTTACTCTGACAGCTCGTGAACTTTCACTGTATATTTCTGGCAAACTTTCTACCCACTTTTAAATCCATAAACCAGTAACTATTTAGAGATGCCAGTATGAGTTCCTGTTGTATTATCTCTGCTAGCAGCCTCCCCACATCACTTTTAATACTAAATAAAACGGATGCATATTTTCTCCTGAGCAACTCCTTTTTCCATTTCATGAGCGGCAGCATTAGTTTGTCAGTATTTTCGATGCTCTCTTCAGGCTGGGATTAAACGGAGGGATTAGGTGTTACGTTCACTAGCTGTGACTGTTTTTACCTTCAGGTCAGAACAAGAAAACAGCTTCATCATGAGCTGCACCAGACGCATGCTATCCAGCGCACGTCGAGCTTCACATGACTCGACTGTTTATACTCTAAAGACCTCTGAGGTAATCACAGGAATGACAAGTGGAGAAGTTCTGCATTTGCAAGGCTTTTTGCACTTCCTCGAAGAAAAGCCAGATATGAAATAATCTTGAATTTTTAATGCCGCAGACAGACGCTCGCAGTCCAGTTTCACAAGAAGTGGTTTTGAGATATTTGAGTTTAATGTTACCAAATTTAATTCAGCTCACAGAATCAGATAGAGAAACCGGCCGTGGTGACGGATGTCTGTCTCTTCCCGGTTCTTGAGTATCCTGCCGCCCCTATCAGCAAAACGACAAAGCATTTACATGATAAAAGACTCCCATCTGCACAACAGTGTGCCGCTGTGATTCCACATTTCGATCTAGGCGTTGTCATGTCAAAGAACCTCCAAATGCACACATTAGATCACAGACGCACGCTAGAAACAGATTTTTCACCCATATGGGGGGGATTCTGCTATTATTAAGCAGTGATTTATAAAAGCGGCTTGTCTCCTGACACGTGTTTCTTAAATCTGTTTCTAGATCAATCACACCTGTGCTGTAACCAGCTACAGGTGCAGCTCGGGGGCCCGCTGGACTCTGCAGGCTCCATCTGTTTGGATTCTTCTTAACCCTTCCTGCAATTTAGTCGATGAAATAAGCCGTTGCCCTTTACAGTGACAGTGTAATATCCATCCATATATAGCTGGACTCATATTTAAAGATAAAACAGATGGCTAAGAGCTGCAAAAAAAAACACACTCCACCTCCTTCCTTCCACTGGACAAAAAAAAAAGGATGCTGCTTTAAGAACCATCTGGATGATTGGAAGCTGCTTATGATGACGAAGCAATAAATGATGATAACCAATCATCCATCAGTGCTGCATTGATTGTTTGCCTAATAGCATGCTTGTCAATGAAAACGCAGACAAATGAAGCCCAGCCCTCCCCGCATCGCTGATGATTTACCGGGAACAGCTTTTAAATTGGCACGATCATGGCCAAACAGATCAACCAAGCAGCAGTTTGTCAACATTTAAGCCGCTCTAATGGCCACAAATGTTTGCGGCTACTGTCCGTCCCTGCGAGCAATGTCACCCGTGCAAAAGCAAAGGAATGGGGTACGAGCGTGCAATGTATATATGTGTGCAGCACATGAACTTTCCATAATAGGTCCAATAAAAAGCCACATGCCGGTTCATCTATCATCCACGGCTCGGTCCGACTGTCCTGACAGCCCCTGGAGTGGGGCTTCTGTTTAACCTGCAGACCCGCTGTTAAACACCACAAGAGGACGTAATTAGCAGCAGTGACGGCCTATTCTTCTTCTACGTCACCCGGCCTCCTCCTGTTTCACCTCCGCAGCCCTCCTCTCCTCTGAGGCCGTCAGCTTCTTATTATTTAGTCTACAGTCCAGAAATCACTCGCCTTTTCCTTGTTCGATTATTTCGATATAAAAGACACTCAGTTTTATGCAGAGTAGTGAGGAGGATGTTGGGATCTGGAACATTTACCAATCTAAGGCCCCCGTGTCCACTTAGCGTTTTTTTCTCAGCGCCGGCGTCTTTTTTCAGTTGTTTTCAATGAATAGAGAGCGTTAGCAGAAGAAAGCAACCGCCTGGATGAAAAGCGCCCAGCGTCTTTTTTTAAGAAGCGATCTGCTGTTTCTGTGCGGCCGCTCTGAGTGCGCAAATTGAAAATCTTTCGACTTTTCAGAAAGGCGCTGTTGATGTCACCGGCGCTCTTTTCAAAATGTACAATATACCCCGATTGTATCTTGACTCACATCCTCCTCACTTCGTGTCTGATCGGGTAAAAAAACTATCTCAAATATAAAACATTCAGTAAAAAGTAACAGAGCAGTGACGGTCATACAGCGGCCGTTGACAACAGACTGTTGTCATGGAGACGGGACGGACGTGCAGCGCTTTTCTACTTAGAGCACAAATGCTTCATGCAAACTCTCCAGACCGCACAGCCAGCGCTAGGTGGACAAGGGGCCTCAGAGGCGTACCTCTATAAGTAACTCAATAAGAAGTCGATTACTGGCATAAAAAAAGAGAAACTATTTAAAGTAGAAGTCATGACTGAGCGTCTTTACATACACTACAGGAGTTCTTACTTTTCAAAATGGATCAACATTTTACCAGAGCAAGAGAGGTTAGTAGTTCAAAAATTCACATTTCAGTTTCAGTCTCTGGACTAAAGCAAGTAGTTGATATTTTCCGTGCAGGCCAGACAGGGGATGGGGAGGAGGGACAATCGTAGTACAGTACGGGACATCTGGAGCTAGTGTGAGTGTGCCTTAAAGATAACATATCATAACCATGTTCCACCTTTTCAAACAGTCCCCCTGTGGTCTAAATGAAACATCTGTGCTGTGGTCAAAATATTTGGTCATGAATCAAGCACCAGAGGAGGTTTGTGACCCTGTATAAACCAGCTCTCTCAGAACCCTCTGTTTTGGTGTGTGTGTCTCTTTAAATGTAATGACCCCCTGAGTTTTGCCAGTAGACATCACTCCTTTGTAGCGAGAATAAAAATGTCGAACCTGCTGAAATGTTTTGTTCTAGTCTGGGGGTGAAGTCCATGGGTGGAGATACCAGGGGAGGGGGGGGATTTTTTTTAAATTCTTTTACGAGAATCCCACTGTGACATCACAAGGAGAGCACATTTGAAAGAGAGTATTTTCTCTCATTCTCTCTTATGCAGACCAAAAACAAAGGATTGGATGGGTTTATTTCACATGTTGTGGGTCAGTAGACTCTCAGGTTACCCAAATATATGTTCAGAAACACTGAAGAAGTGGATTTATCAGAATACGTCCCCTTTAAAGTCTGCATCATGGTGACCTTATAACCATATTACACACATTCATTTAGTATAACACAGAAAGTGAAAAGGAAAATAGAGTAGTTTGGTTTCATTTATTTATTTATATTGCACGCAGAAAAAACTAAGATGATCCGATGACAGAACCTGAAATGAGGCCATGAAGGGAAACTAAAAAAAAGATTTAAAGACCAGCCAAGAACCTGCTGCTCCAATGACCCCGCAAAATGGGATGGACTACCTCAACCTCAACCTGTTAAAAACCTGCACTCAGACTACCGACAAAGAAACAACGATTTTTTATGTCTTTAGACTTTTACTGTTCTCTCACAATCATTATATTCCTGCTTCATTGGCAAGAGTCCAAATCCAGTAAATGATTAGCATCGAAGAGCGGACTCTGTTGCTCCGACCGCCACTTTCATGTCTTTAAATGCACGCGTGAACAAGCCAGGAAGGAACGGCTTCAGACTAAATTTATCTTGAAGGCAATGATTTTTTGTCACATCTCTCAAACTTTCTCACCCTGTCTTCCCACAGAAGTTTGAAATCCAGATTTTGAAAAACGGCTGAATCATTCCCAAGAATCTCTTGGTATTGTAGTTTTTGGCAAATGCTGCAGAAACACGAGTGAATCATGCATTTGTTTGTGTCTATTTCAGCTGTGGATAAATACACGTTTCTGTTTCCCGGTGCTGAGAGTTTATGCCAGAGAGACGGCATATGTGGGATTGACTGATAAACTGCAGATCCCATGTTGGAAGTAAAAGGCCCTTTCTGCAGAATGACGATCCCTCGACCACACAAAAAACTGCTTCATGATGTATCAAAGTGTGAGTATGATGTCGTCAGGGACGTGTGCAGACTTTTTGTTCTGGGGTGGCCCAACTGGGGCGCTGACATGTGCAGGGGGGGGCCTGAAGTTTGTGTGCACACACATGAATGAAGAGCCTTTATTTACCCCCTCTGTCTGCACTAATCACAGCGACTAATGGAAACATATACATTTTCCAAGCTTCCATCTTAAAGGACTCAAAACAATGTGTACCTCCAATTTCACAATTTAAATCTGCACAATGAAAACTCTGAGCTGCTAAGTGGTGATCACCCAAAATATTTTACATCAATTCAGTTTGATGAATTAACTTCCTTTAACCTACATTTTTTTAATTCAATGCAAACTATTATTTTAATTTGAGCAAACCAATTATTTTAAATAGTGGCAAATTAAGAAAATTATTGTTTTTTACTGACTTAATGTAAATAACTAAATTAGTACAACCTTAAATTTTAACTCCACCAAAATCATTTTTGGCAGTTGGAGCTAACTAATAATTTTGAGTTGGCTCAATTAAAAAAAAATGCCAATTGACATTATTTATAATGTTTAAGCTAATTGAAATTTAAACAATGTATTAAATTATTGAGTACTCAAACACATTCCTTCAAACATTTACATTTATTTGTAAAATTCAAATTATTAGATAGCAAATAATAGTCATGGAATTTGGGATGGGGTAGCCAATAAGATTGTAAGGGGGGCCTACAGTGTGCCACCCCTGGCCGTCCCTCTGGACACGCTGCTGGATGTAGAGAAGAAGATGAACACACATTTGCAGATAGATGAGACATGGAGGATGTGATGGGGGGGGTGCTAATATTGTGTGTATTTATTCCTTGATTTGTGCAAGACAGGTGAACATTTGTATCGTGACCTCTGGAGGAAAGATCCATCTCAGCAACAAAGAAGGGAGCATTGAGGGTAATGAGGGTTTATAACACAGAGGAATAAAAGACATGAGGCTCTGAACACACACACAATGACTGATAGATTGTTTTTTTTCTGTCTATTGTTGGTTTGATCTTTTCATGCCATGTGTTGACCCAGGAAAATAAAGAAGTGTTGTTTTGTTTCATCTCCTCTCTACGGCCAATCAAAGCGAGATCATTGCGAGAGCATCGCTCGCAGAAAAAGCCATCAAAACCAAATCTGAGGGTAAATTTATCACAGAGCTGTCTGCGCCATGTGTTTGACAAGCGATTTCTGGAAAAAACGCCACAGTAACGTTTACTGACTACAAAGGTATAGTGTTTAAAAAACAAAGAAACAAGAACGGTGGATTTACACTGAAATTGAAAGGTAGAAGGGATCAAAAAAGCTTTTAATTTGAAATGACAAAAGATTCAAATCAGCCGTTATAAAGAACTCAGAGTCACAACAATCAGGCAAATTAATTAAAACCTTGTCTGCGTCCTCTGGCCTGCACACTGCCACCACGTGACCCCTGCTAATTCACATAATCAATTACTTTGATCTAACACTTCTGTTTGTCACTTTCGATACCCCAAAGTGCTTTATCACGACCGCTGCACTCACTGCGAGCCCTGACATCCTCACTACTACTCGCCTTCATTGTTGAGGATCCACCACTTTCTCCTCCTTAAGGCCTGTGGCTGCTGCTGATAAGGGATTCAGACAAATGCCTGAAATGCAAATATGAAAAACGGGAGGATTGTGGCGGAGGGGCCTGACTCCAAAAAAAAAAAAGTTACATGCTCAGTGGATTTTAATGCAAGCCTCAATTTAGTGTGCATGTAATTGCTGTGATTATGCAGTGATTGCGTTATGTAGATTACACACCTGGCGCAGGCTCCCCCGCAGCATTTTGTGTTTGACAGCGAGGTGGAAATTATTGTCTGACTTTGATTCAGGATAGTTGGAATTTCTTTGAAACACACTCGGGGAGTTCGGAGTCTGTGGGGCGTTTGATAACTTGAATAAGAAAACCCTCAGAGAGCGGAAGCAGTCTCAGGGATTAAAGCAGGAACACTTATCCCTACTAAATACGTTTTACAAGCATTATGCTGCGTTCCATTTGATCTTGGAAGTCAGAAATTCTGAGTTGTTGGTCTGATACGTCATCAGGAACGCCCCCTGAAGTCGGAATTCCGACTTGAAAACTCTGAGAATCTGCAGTAGCCCGAGTTCAAATCCAATATGGCTTCTACGAGCATCGACAGGGATGTTTAAGCCGTAACTGTTTATTAGCAGCTTAGTCGTCTTTTTGTGTGATTAAATCGCTCACACCGATGGTATCGTGCAAGCTCTCTCTGTTGTCATGTTATTAAACTTTCAAGTTGTGTGTTGTCATCATCTGATATTAGCTAACAAAACAAAGGTACTCCTGGAGGCGTCCATGTTGCTTTTTCTGACTTGCAACTGGAACACAGTTAACTCAGGTGTGACGTCATTCCCAGCTCCAAGATCCAAGTTCCCACGTAAATGGAACACACCATTAGCCTTGGTGGCTGCTACACAGATTAGCAAGATTTTAAGACGGAGCGACAAGAAATGTAATTTAAATCAACAAATGGTCTCTCAGGGAAGAGGACCTTTATCTGCAGAAGGCTTTTTGCAGCTTTTTTCGTATTCATGTTCAAGTTGTTAATTTCAGTGTTTAAATTTCATTTCCTGTTTTATTTTGTATTGATCTTCCCTTGTGTTGCTTTAATCCGCATGTTTCTGTTCATCTTCCTGCTATGAGTTTCAGATTTCTCGTTTGTATTCTCTTGTTTTTCTTTTCCCTGTGTGTGTGTGTGTGTGTGTGTGTGTGTGTGCATGATTAATACCCCCTCTCCTCTCCCCCGCTGGTCTGCGTCACATTAGTAACATCGTTCTCTTACTAACTACACTTGCATATGTACAGTACACACTCCCCTGCAGGTGGCAGTGTGCACATAGTTCGTTTGCAAGTCAACCAAAAAGCAGGAAGGAGAAGCAGCAACCATGGCACCCACTCGCGAGCTGTGTACATCTCCATTTCCAATCCATTTCTGAGACGGCAACAACGACCCTCTTCCTGCTTCATCATCTACCGTGCAACTCAGAGGATGAAACGGGCCCGTGCTGAGTGACCAATTAGGCTGCTCTGTCAGGCACGGAACTGAGCACAAGCCTTTAGTAACACACATGCATACACTCACACGTCGTCTGCATACAGTGAGACTTTTCTGCTCGTCTACTCACAACGAAGGTTCCTTCCATCGACACATGCCCCTACGAAACCCCGGTCCCTTTAATGTCGGGACAACAAGTAGAAAGATTGCTGCTTTCCAAGTCTTTAAATACATTAATGTAGAAGGAAACTCTCGGTGCTCTCAGAGAACGACCTTAAGCAGGGTACACGCTACAAGGTAATCGGGTCGATTTTGGGGCCTGATACCCGACCCCTCTGACCAAAGTCAACAAAGACCTGATTACCTGATGGTTCCAAAGATGATGTTGCCAGATGTTCCTGCTGTGTGAGGTGTGTGAGTCCTTTGAATTGAATTAGTACACATGAATTGTGCACAAGACCGCCTCTTAAAGTGGGCTACGGTGCAGTATGAGTATGGTACCTTTGTGTTCACACTGGGTCCCTAATTTGAAACCATCCTTAAAGTCTGACATTTATAGTTTTGGCAGTTATCTGTTGAATTTCAGTGTTTCAAAACAAACTTCATTTTCAGTTTTCCTTTATTACGCTGATTAGCCCGACTAGTATTGTGAGACAGATGTTGTGTGAATAAAGAAAGAGAGCAAAAAGAGAAAGGTAGTTAAGCCGGTTTCTTTCGAGAGTAAGAACAAGGAGGAGGTGTGGGCGGGGGTGTGAGATGCTGTGTGGTGATTCACTGGTTTGCTGACCCAGTTTGGAGGAACTTAAGCACGTGTTTGAACAATTCACCCTGACAACCAACAAAATGAGCGGCTGCAAACTGGTCAAAACTGTGGAGCGGGTTGTCAGGGCTGCGAGTGTAATAATGTTCTCTGTCTCTGGGTGATGATGGATGGAGGACGACAAACACACAAACACACAAACCAGATTTCATTAGCGGGTAAAAGTCAGTCAGAGAGGGAAAATCTAAAAAGCCGTTTTCATGTCAGTACCGGTGTTGTCAGTCCAATTAGATTTTAAGGCTGCAGCAAAAACTCAGCATAAGAGCGAGACGATGGGCCGCTGTCTCTTCCCCTTCAGCTCGTAGCCGCCGCTTTACAGGAAACAGTAATGAGAGTGTGCTGCATGGTCAGACCGATTATCAGCAATATGAGATGACTGAGTCTTTATTAAACAATTGTTAGCACAATTTTGCTAACAGGAAAATAGCATTCAATCCAGTTCTGACTGTCAGTTTCCACATAGTCGTGCGTGCCGAGGTCCGACAGCCCCCACTACACACTTTTTTGGGCTGACACACTACAGCCCCCTTCGCTGCGACTTTAGTCAATGCTCGGTCTCTACAGCGAGCGCCGCGGTCTACCTCCGGAGCGTGCCAACAGCGCCACTATGCTCTGTTTCAAACACAGTCCGAATCTTTTTTCGACGGAGCACGCTGCCGGCGAGTATCAAGCTGAACAGAATAAATCAACCAAGCGTCAACCTCCGATGCAGAAGTGCAAAAATCCTGCAGTTCCTCGACTGTCCACTAGAGGCTGGCTGCAGAAGCACAGGAAGTCACATTCACACCCATTCTAAAAAGCCTGTTTTTACAGCAGAGATGAACATGTTTACAGCCTGGTTCAAAAAACCAAATAGGTGTGATTAGCTCATGTCTGGATGGACACACACTGTACGGGGGGTGAATGTTTTGATGACTCATCAGTTTTGATTTGATGAAGGATAAGAGTTGTTCACAATAAGGTGTGTAGCTGACCTGATTGACAGGTGGGCGCGGTGTAACGGTTTATCATTTCAGTCACTACTTACTGATTGGTCCTTTAAATGTGCTGGGATGTTTATATGCCTGTGTTCTGACCAATGTATCCACATTAGACAATGAAAAAGCAAAATGACAACGAGGGACACATCAAAAAGGAACAAGCTGACCTCAGGAACATGAATGATTTATGATTAACATTTATTTTTTAAATAGGTGGCTGAGGAGAGAGCATTAGCTGACATTACACTTCCACGACTGATGACAGATCTTTGAAAGAAACCCAACATGTCAGGTGAGTCAAAGGCCTGATGTTTTTACCAATTACACATTTAGGACTCTAATGGTGCTGTCATGGATATCTTCACATTTAAGATTTTAAACAGCAGATTTTCAGATCAAAACAATGCTCTCTTCATCCCTCAGCTCCCACTCCTTCCTACACACTTCACCCGCCCCTCCCGTCCTGTTTCACCAGCAAGTTTCTGTGGGACACATTCCATGTGCTGATATGCATCTCAAAGTTGATTTGGTTGTTATGTGTTTGTCTTTTAGGCCATGAAACGTATTTTCTTCGGTTTGCAAAGTCCTTCAGTTTTACTCTTGCAATAAAACTCTGTTATCGTGTCTCTGAGTGAGCGGGGCCGTATCTCTTCCCCCACATGGTGTCAGGGCTAATGGTCAGGGAATGAGGGGTTAATGCCATAAGCAACATATGAAACATGTTTGACTCCATGTGAACACAGACCTCAAACCAACAATAAAGAGGGAGTTTGACGTCCCTCTGTTTTAGGATTCCGTTACTCCACGACAAGTATATTAGAGTTTGTTTTTTTTACAAATTTTTGAAATGTTTTTATACCTTTAACTGTTTTAGGGCCTGATCACACAGACACGGGTCGCATTAGAACACCGCTCCAAAAACACCGGAGCGCATCTGGTGAAAAAAAGAGGTCCAGAAGAGAATCGGAACTAGCCCACTTTTCAGTTGGTATACGCCCATCAAGCGATTGCCACGCCTTGATCCCTAGTTTCCTCGCCTAAAGCAGTCGACTAACTTAAGGCCTTCTACTTGATTTGATTCACTGCTTCGGCTGAAAGTGACACTGAATTGCGCTGCTATTTCACGTCTTGAGGTGAAAAGTTGAGCTTTTTTTTTTACTTTTTACGAGTGTCAAAAACCTTTAGAAAATGCACCGCACAGCAGCAGAGAAGAGCGCCCAGCTAGCGCCCTGTACCAGAGGAAAACAATGGTTTTACTGGCGATGCTTTCCTGTTGACGCGTCTCTGTGTGATCGGGTCCATACATGTCTAATGTAAGTCAGACCTGAATGTTCTTTACTGTAAAAGCCCCAAGGACCTCTGAACTACCCCCTGTGCGCTCGTTGTGCAAAGAGAGAGAGAGACAGTGAGAATGAACCAAAGAGAGGAGTGAATCGAGAATACAGTAAATAAAAGAACAAGATGACAAAAGACAGATTATGCTGAAATGAACAATATAAAAACAGAGATATGTGTATGCACAGACAAAGAGAAAGAGATGGAGAGTGGGAGTGGGAGTGGGAGTGCAGGGGGATTGCAGAGCGCCGTTCACTCTCTCTGCCGTAAGGGCATGATGAAATATTGAAATATTGAACCAGATATTTTGCATGGCCAACAGGCTTTCATCAGCGCAGAATCTGTTCCCCTAAAAATGAGGCCAGAGCGAGTCCTCCCGTGATGCGATGAAGACAGGATCACGAGAAGGAAAGACCCTCAGCGAGCACAGGGGGGTCTTATGTGTTGTCTGCTTTTGACTCAGGGGTCTGAGGGAACTGTTCTCCTGAGAGGTTCTTTTTTCAACTTACAGAATGCAGACTTTCTATTTTTAAAAAATGAAGACATTTTTATCATCATTTATTCATGAGGAGGATCAAACCCACTCATTAGCTTAATTCCTCCACTTGACATTTCCCCGCTGCAGACCAAACACAAGCAAACACACAGCTAATGCGATGTGTTTTTTTTCTGCATCTTTGGATATACTACACCTGTCCGCCCCCCCTGCCCTCACTTCCTCCCACCAGGTCTCAGTGTGATCGTGGTCATTGAGGATTTATTTGCAGAGGAAGCGTTTGCAGCCCACAGTGCATAATCTCGTCTGATTACAGACAGAGGGCAGCGGGGGTCTGCCGGCGAGGGGACGGGCACATTTGCATAATGTCCCAGAGTATGTAGCACAGGTGAAGAAGCCGGTCATTTAAAATGGACAGAGCTGCAGTTCACGCCTGTGGAGCGCTGGATACTGTGGTTGCAGGCTGCATGTTGAGAAAGATGGATGAGGCCTCATTAAGACCTCGCCTGTTATACGCCCGCTACTACAATAAATGAACCATTTTCTGTCATATTACAAATAATAATGCTTTGTCCCACTTCTCCCCCTGCAGCCCTGCCTCTTGTCGGCTGAACAGTTGGCATCAGTTTTGAGTATAACTTCCAGAATAAGAGATTTAACTCCAGTGTGAAAGTGTCTTAATCACATCTGGGTAAGTCAACAGCTGAAATGAAAGCAGGTTTAATGTTTGAAAAAAGGCATTTTTTTCACTCTTTTTGGACTAAATCCAGTCTGATTTAGAAACTCCTTTCCCTCTGCTGACTGCTTAAGAAATTCACTTAAGAAAGTCTTATGAGCCTCAAAGACTACATTTTGGATTTGGCCTCGTTTTACAAGCTTTCTTTCAAGTGGTTTACATCATATTGAAAAAAAAGGCCACAGGTTAGAAGTCTTACCACTAAATTCTACCAGATGTGTGTTTGGTCCAGAGTCCTCTACAGCAGATACACAAGGCTTCTATTTCTCCAGAGCATGGAGCATCAACCAAGGAGCAGATCGAGCAGAACAGGAAGTCAGTAACCGAAACAACATTGAAACATCCTGTTTATTTTTCAGAATAAAACATCCTGTTTCGACGTTTTCACCTCATGTGAGTTTGTTGATGTGTTTATAAGGTTTTAATTCGGTTTGATACCACATATATCATATTCTCTCACAAGTGTAATTTATAATAACTGCGGGAACTCCTTTGTGACAGCACTCCGGCTGTGCTTCTCCGCGCTGCTCTCTGAGAACGCAGCCTGAGGGTGTTGACGGACGAGCATGCAAACTCACAAACTCAAATTAACACTAAAAAACAAACAGACAATTTGAGAAGTTTAAGGGGATGATTGGAGTATACAGCAGGGCTACACGCTGTATTGTTTCACCAACGCAGCTGACATGTGCACATGTGCAATATTAACAAGGAAGGGCGTGCAATGTTAAGCCGATGACCTGAAAACGCCTCATGCTGCTACTTTCATGTTACTTGATACAAAACAAAAAGCACACCAGTAACTTGTTTTCCTTGACTAATCTCCAGGATAATTCTGTCTGATTAAAAATTAGTGCAGCTCTTCAATGAGAATAAACAGAACTGATCACTGTGTGCAGACTCCTCCGCAAAGAAACAAGCATTCGAGTTGATTTAACCAGAGTGCAGTTGTAGAAGTACAAACAAGGTGAGATCAAAATGTGGCTGGCTATCTAAAGGTGATGGGCAACAGGTAAAAATATGACTTTGATTTATTTATTAATCGCTGTCAGCAGGATACTGAACTACTACTTCAAATAAAAGCCCTTCCCAATTTAAAGGTCATATTCTGTAAAATCCACTTCCCCATGTTCCTCTAACTCTAACATGTGTCTCTAGTCTACAACCCCCCCAATGATGAGAAAAGTCCATCCTCTCCGTCTTCTGCCTGCTCCACTTTTCAGAAAATGTGTGCTCAAACAGGCCGTTTGGAGATTTTCCCTTCATGACATCACAAAGGGCAGTAGCCCCTCCCCCAGGTGGGTGACACTCCCACAGCTAGGTGTTTGTTCTGCCCTCTGAGTCTGCCTTCTCACCGTAAACAATAGGACATGGAGCGAGAAAGCACCGAGACACCCGAGCCCTTCCAGAGAGGGGGCGTGGTCAGACACAGCTAATTTACATATTTAAAGGTACAGAAACAGCCTGTTCTGAGCAGGGCTGAAATAGAGGGGTTTATAGACATGATCAAATACAGGATCAGAGTGGATTTAGAACAAGAAACTTCACAGGCTTTGGGGAGCTCTGAGACTTATTTAAACTGGTTGAAGAGGAGGAGAATATGTGATCTTTAAGGCCCAGTCCATTCTCCTAGCCTGGTGTTGTCAATTAAACAGGTTTTGTATGAAAATAATTAAACTTTTTACAGTAGCTCTATCTACCTGAGGTCACACATGTCTTCTTTAACCAAAGGTGTTTATATGTGAGAAAAATAAAGCTGCTTTTTTGGGCTGCTTATTTCAAGTGACTTGCTACAGGTCTGCAGAAAACCAGTCGAGAGTAGGAAGCATTTTATTCAGCAGAAAAAGAAACGGGGCCAAGAATTGTTTCCCAGGGAATTGCTTTGTAGAAGCATCTTAAGATGAAGAGGCATTTCGTACAGCTACAGAGAGAGTAATGTTTTGGAGCAGCAGTCTCTATGTTATGTAGAAGTGCGGAGCGCTAAAAGCTACCAGAAATATCTCTTCAGGGGGAGGGAGAACAGCTATGTGGAATAACTGGGGAGACTGTAATTCACTTCAAGCCTTTGATTTACAAAATGAAGAAAAGATATGCTCTTCAGCTGCAGGGAATTCTAAGCTCTGTTAGTTTGAGTAACTATGAATGCAAAGCAGATCTGTGACGCTGCATCCGGGCATAGTGCTGCTTTGTGTGAAAAGCTGATAGCAGGGCGCCATCTTGGTCCATCCAACATTTTGGGGGGCTCAAAACATTTATATATCCTTCTGACCTGTAAATACGTTCCCCAATCATTTCAGACACCCCTATAGTGGACCAGTCACACGCGCGTGCACAGGCACGTTACTCTCGCTTCATCAATGGATCAGGTCCGGTCAGGTTAGGAGTCGTGGTCTTTATACAGTCTATGGTCGCGGGCGCAGGCAGTGACAAGACAAAGCAAGAGCAACAGGTTGGTGAGAGCTTCTGAACACAGAGAGCTTCTGAACCAGCATAACTAAATAACATCGTTTAAGTTATCACTCATTTAACTTTTATCCATGATTTAGGCTGTTGATTAAGAGTTAAGTGTTAAACAACACAGAACAGAAGTCCCTAAAGTCCGCTGTCATTGTGATGTTTGGCAGTGTTACGTTATTGCTTTATTCATTGTGTAATTGTTCTGTCCTCTGCCTGCCAACATTTTAATAAAAACAGCAGGCTATAAATCTACATGCCTTGATGATATTATTCTTTATATAGCCTGCCTATCAATTGATTTTAAGTGCAATAAACACGGACAATATCAGACCGCATTTTTTCCAAATATTGAGTGAAAGATTAGTCAGCCATAACAACGGCTTTTATGTAGTTTTAAATTTTGGATACTAGGCTATAACAAGGTGTCATTCTCGAATAGATTTGATTTGAGATGTACATGATTCCTAAAAAAACATCCCAAAACACCTGTAATGTTTTGAATATGCAGAAAGTTATGAACAATACAGTTGAATAATTAATAGTAATTCAAAATAATTATAATTTCCTATACATAGTAAAGAAATTTCCGTCATAAATTAATTCAGAAAAGGCACAAATTGTTGCATAAAAATTCACCAGAATAAAGGAAATGAAGTGTTTGATGCTCAAAAATTGTCCCCCCAATGTTGAATCCAAACCTATGCCCTTGGTCCTAACTATTACTGTGGACCTCATTGTTGTCATCCAGCTTTCATCTGGCCTTTTTGCTTGTGCAGCGTTCAGCCGTGCACATGACCTGTGGGTCGCCAGGTTAATGGAAACAGAGGGGTTGAATTCTTTATGTAGCTGTGGATTGGATTTGTGTGTTGTGGTTCATAAACAATCTAGCAACTTTGGTATCTTAAGGCAAACAAACAAGATGTATCAATCTGTGTATACAGATTATTTATAAGGTTTGTAGGGCTGTTAAATATCGCAGCAGTTTTCTGGTTAGCAAAAGGCGGGGAAGGCCTTGAAATAAAGGAGAGAGGAGTGTTGGCAGGTAGACTTTCATCTGAAAACCATGAACGTCAAAACAAGAATATGTTTCGATGTGAAAGAAATTGAAATCATGTCACTGAATTGACGAAAAATATACCTGCTGACTACTTTAGTTTAACTGACATGTGCCGGTTTATGTGCACAGCAATGGCAAAGGTGACAATCAGCAAGGTGTTGTCATAGCCAAGGCCAAGGCTACAAGTTTGCTCCCGCCCACAACCACCACCTTGTATTTCCTGCTGTCCGTCTTTGGCTGAGTCCAAATTCAGAGGTAGCATTTGTTGTGGTAGACTACACAGTTGCTGTTGTCCATCTACAACTATCCATCTGTTAACTTTGAAACATATACTCTATAAATATGGATGTAGTCTTAGTGACGTCACCCATTGGTTTCTGAAGGGACATTTTGAAGCCAAACTATGGCGGTCGCCATATTGGAAATGCAATCTCCACTTAACATTTAATGGATCTGGTGACAGGAAAAGAGTTGGAGTTGAGGCAGGAATTAAGTCTCCTGGTGAACAGCTACAGTGCTACTTCCTGTCTATCAAATCAGCCGTACCCCAAATTATGCAAACTTATGAATACTCTGTGAGTTTAATAAAAATACAGCCCCCTCACAGATAGTACCTATAAAATAAGTGAGCCATTAAAACAAAAATATTTTTTGTACGAGGCTGTAAACAAGTTTATTTCTGCTGGCTTTTTAAATGAAGAATGTGCGACTTTTTGATCCAGTAGACGTCGCCCTTTAGCCCCAGCATGAAACCAAAAAAAAACCTGCTGTTTGGCCACGCCTCCTCCATACTGAAGCCTCCGTTCTCCTCCAGCGACACACCTCCAACACCTCGCATTCACACAAAGGATTTAAGCACAAGCAGTGGACCAAATTGTCCTTTGCTCGAGCTACACCTGTGTCCTGCATTGTTGTGTTGGCATGCTAATGTTAGCGCTCTTTAGTTAGCTCGTAGCTTCACATTGTTGTGTTAGCATGCTAATGTTAGCGCTCTGTAGTTAGCTCGTAGCTTCACATTTCATGTAAACTGACACAGAATGAGCGTGATCTAAAAACTCTTACTAACATCCAAATAATCAGTGAGTATGTTCTTCTTCTTCTCTCTAGTTCTTGACTAAAACAGCTTTTATACACAAGGGGAGGAGCCGGCCGTCCCGTCCATGTAAACACGGCTCTGACAACAACACAGCCAGCGGGACTCGAGCTTCTCCCTCATTGTAGACAGTCATGACTCAGAGACACATTTACACAGGATACACTGGATTTATGATTTATTTATGTATAATGTGACGCACATTCTTCCTTTATTATGGGACCTAATGGGGATTTCTTGGCTTTTGAAGCGAGCCTCAAGTGGACACTTGCAGGAACTGCATTTTTTTAACTGCAGGATTGGCTGAATCTTTGAAACTTGGAGGTCGCTTGCTCTGTAACAATGTGATGGACTGACGGACCGAGCCCAACATCGCTGTATGTAACGTGATGTCGCTGCTAGCATGGCTGAAAAGTATTTGGATCCTGAAGTAGGTTGATGATTTTTTACAAATAAAGAAACAGTTCTTACATTTGTTCTAGAAAGGGGTTGGGATGAATTCCTGTGGCAAGAAAGAAGACTCTTCTTGAAGGACTCTTCATTGTGTGATACACAAAGCAATAGTTTTCTGATGCACAATGATTGAAGGAGAAATTGTACTCCGAATATTCTACAAAATTGTTCCTGAAACTTTTATGCTGGTAAGGCCTTTGACTTGAAAGAAAATACATTTGAGGTATTGCAAGTTTAGTGCTGAACTTGCAGAGTCAGCAGAATGTCAGAGAAGTGAAATAAAGGAAAAGAAGGTGAAACAATGGTAAGGAAGCACTTCTGATTCAATAGTACCGCCCTTTGATTGATGGCCTGATATCTCAAGTGAATCAAAAAGAAAACACGAGCATCATGGGGCCATTAGTACACAATCTTCCCCTCTGTTCTTCAGCCCTGTGGCACTAACAACTTTCAGGATTTGTGAGTGCAATAAAGAGACCATAGATTCAAGGTAATTTGCTCCACAATGAGGTGAAACCCAGAGCGCCGGCGGAAGGCTTGCTACAATGCCAGAGCGGTTAACCTATTCATCGGTCAAAACAAACAAGCCTCAGCGTCAACTTTTATCAGGCCTTTATTTCATAACCTTGGCGCAGAAATGAGAGCCCCTCCGAGTAGTTTATAGGGAGACCGTGTTGAATGCTGGGAGATGGTCGCCCGCCTGAGCTGCAATCGCTCTGATCTACAGCAATCTATTGATCCAACGAGCTTGTCCAATCAATAGGAGAGAAGAGAAGAGGGGAAACAACATTAGAGGAGAAAATAGCCTATTTAAGGAGGCTGAAGAGTGGGAGAGGGGGGGCTGCATACACATCGTGATAGGACAGGCGCTGGATGTGGATTCTGCACGCACATCTAGGGCTAGATGAAAGGAAATGCATTTTTCCACCAAGTCCAATAGAAAAAACTCTGTATTATTTCCCTGGGAGTGCCAGGAATGTAATGAGAAAACTAGCGGAGGGAGGAAAAAAACGCAGTGGAGGGGCTGGTTGGGATGAGATATGAGATGAGGCAATGGAGCAGAGCCGGCACGCTGCGATTGAGTCGTCTGAGTTAGGTAGGACACTCCAAAATATGTTACTGCACCAGCTAGAACGAATCAGTGCTGTCAGCTCTGCATACATATCTATTGGGCAACAAAAAAAACAACACCAAGTGGATAGAAAGATTATATTTCTATCAGATGCTGACCCTGTGTTTGAATAAACGCTGCAAGCAGATCCATTGGTCCGTCCGTTTCTACAGGAAGCAACATGCATCATCCTTAAAGTGTAACAGACACGATGAAGACGGACGACACATCACACCAATGTACAGAACAGAGAGATTTCCATCCATAGACGGAGCAGTCACATATATGATGGATAAGTTGTGTAGCGCTCATGGCATGTTTTTTATGTGTGACAGTGTTGTTTGATTGTAAATGTTAAAGTGAAGACCAGAGCTTTATTCTGTAGGGTTGAGACAAATCTCTGGAAATGTAAGATTGTGTAGAAAGGTTTTACTTTTTACATAAAAACATCCATTGTTCTTCACCGACCTGCAGTATTTAATTGGTTTTTGTTTGATGTTGTCCTGACAGCAGTTAAAAAACACATCATATTTTGCTAATTGGCTCGAGGTGCCAATCAAACCATCCATCCATTATCTATAACCGGTTGTTCCATTCTGGGTCGTGGGGGCTAGAGCTGATCCCAGCTGTCATTGGACAAGGGGCGGGGTTACACCCTGGACTGATTGAGTTCCAATCAAACAGTTTCAGTAGAATAAAGATGTCTTGCATTTTTACAAACACTGGTCACCACACATCATTATTTCCCACATTACAGACTTCATGTTTCACTAATAAGACCACGCCATTGTACGGCATGAAAGCAGTTTATTGGAAATATGCCGAAGGGTCAAGAGAGTGGGATGAGGGTGCCAAGACTCACCCCTAAATTCCACCAGATGCGTGTTCGGTCCGTCTCCGCTCCATTACAGCAGCGTGTGTGCTTCCATTGTCTACGCTGCACTGCATCTCAGCCCCGGCAGTCCGGTACTCTCTGCAGGAGATTTGCAAGGCTTCTATTGCTGCAGGATGCTGGAGCGGGACAGGAAGTCAAATACTGAAACAACATTAAAACATCCAGATTATTTTCAGAATAAAACACTCTGTTTTGTCGGTTCAGAACAATGACCTTAGTGTGTTTGTTGATGTGTTTATAAGGGTTTTTATACAGTTTTCATACCACATACATCGTATTATCTTGCACTGTCGCAAGTGTAGTCTATAATTACAGACAGACGAGGGTGCATGGAGGTTCAACTGAGTGGATACCCAATAAACACGTATCTGGTGGAAGTTCTTGGTCGGGGTGGGGGCACGTCTCAACTCGTTGTCTGGTTCAGCATCCCCTGGTGGTTTCTGCACTGAAGGGAGCGGAGAGGAATGGGGTTGGGGGGTCTTGAGCGCTAAGACGAACAGGAGAGAAGGGGTACCACAGGCTCATGTACTTGGGCTCTGGTTATTGCACAGGGGAAAGAGTTAATTAGACACAAGGGATTGAACAGGTGAGGGAGGCGTGGTCCTGTTCCTGTTATCACAACTCCATAATAAGAATAACAAACTCGGCAGAGAAAAAGTTGAGTGTGAAAGTCTGATAACTTAAACTTTTAGTCTTAATCGATCTGCTGTGTTTCCTCTGATTGTAGACCAACAACTCATCAAGCTAAAGGTGCGGCCGGACTTAAATCCAGCACCACTGTCAGTGAAGAAGTGTAGACTAGTTCAACCTGAGTTCACGCCGACCAGACTCAATTTTGTCTCACCAACTTTTTCCAAAAGGTAAATGGGTTGTATTACAATTTGTAAAATTGGATCTACCTGCATCATTAAAGCTTGATCAAAACTGTTTAAATATTTAAATTTAAATTATATTTTAAAACTGTTGTTGGAGTGTAATGATTTCAAGAGTGGACAGCAGGGTCTTAACCAATATTTTGGAAAGACAAAAAGGTCCCCCACCAAACTTTGAAAATGTGAAGTAATCGTTTTGAGATGATCTCCTGGAGACTCTCGAAGGTGGCCAGTTTAAACATGCTATGCTAGCGTTTGCTTGGCTGAAAGTTAGAGGGCCTAAGACTCCATCAAGGGGAAATGTGACATGGAATAGCTCCAGGCTGTCGGTCAAACCTCAAACATGAGCAGAGTCAAAAACTGTCCTCTCCCTTTCCTGTTAGCCTGCTCCATATAGAAGACACAAGTATACATCCCATTTCCTAAAAAGATGGGACATCATGTTGAAATGTAAATTAAAAGTGATAATGTCACAAGGACAACTTATCAAATACTGAAACTGACTTAATTGATTTTGGAAGAATATAATCCCGTCCTGATTTGTAGGCCTGCAACACTTTTAAAAAAAAGTTATGACATTGGCAAGAAAGACATGAAAAAGTGTTGAGTGCCTTTAAAAAAAAACACCTGATGGAACATCACACAGGTATAAGGTTACCTGGCAACCGGTTAGTAACATGATTTGGTATAACACCGTCATTAGATCCTAACAGTTTAGAAAAAGATTAATATGTGATGTCTTTGGTGATTAGACTCCCCCCCCCCCCCCCCCCCGTTGGAGTCTAGACTCTGGTGGTGGTGATACCCCCACAATGAAGGGGATATTAAAATACTTTCTGTTGTCATTTGTATTTAACACCACATTTTTCAGGAAATGTTGTAGTTTTCATACGTGCAGTACGAGTTTGGTGCTTCATAGATACCAGAACCTCGGACACCCTGAGAGAAACAAAGAGAGTGAGATATACAGCTATGAGCTGCAAACAGTTGTTTCTGCACTCTGCTGCTCTTGCTGACAGAGAATTGTTTATTAATGAATAAATAACTCTGCGAGTGTGAGGTCTTCTGTGAGCCCTCTGATGATTCAAGTATTCTATCTTTGATTTTTAAAACAGTAGCCTAAAGGCTTGTGGTCACACACCACTGTTGTCTCTAACAGCACAAGCTGGTCATCCTGCGGTGCTCCTCAGGGTGTTGTTTTGTCACTGCTAAAGTTTGGGAAACCAGCGTTACGCCCCTGAAGGACTTTACCTGTAATCATTGTATTCACTGTTTTTGCTTTCGGAGGTTAAAGTAAATCTATACATTTAAAGGCGCCTTTCAAAACTCTCAAGGTCACCTTACAGAGCAGAGATAAAAACAACAAAGTAACAACACAACGATGAAATTAACATTAAAAACACAAAAAACACAAATGTACAGGATATAAAGAAGTTATGAGACCGGGTGGAGAATGATCAGACAGAATATGCCAGTTTAAAATGATGTGGTTTGAGATGAGATTTGAAAATGGAGAGAGAGTCAATATTACGGATTTGTGGTGGGAGGGAGTTCCAGAGGTGGGGGGACAGAGCGGCTGAAGGCCACCCATGGTGGACAGGCGGGCGGGTGGTGCAGTGAGTTGAGCTGAAGAAGAAGACCTGAGAGTGCGGATAGGTGCACTAACTATGTCAAGAAGGGTTTTTTTTATTCTTGTTAGTAAAATATGTTTGAATTCACAAAAGCAGTGTTTCCACTGAGAGTCCTCCCGGTTGATCATGATACATTTACTCAAAGTGTAAGGATTTTTCTTAAGACATGATTTGCTACTAAAGTGAACCACAGACTGGTTCTGGACTGGTTCAGAGCTGGTTCTACATGGGAACCCCCCCCCACCACCACCATCGGCTGGACAGAAGCAAAGCCCTAAACCTGCTCCACCTTTGAAGTGCAGCTGGTAACTGTTGCAGGCTGTTTCGACATAGCCCACAGCCAATGCCTCATCCTCTAAACATAGCTTTTATGTTGAAAAGCTGTTGGGTGCGCATTATTAAATGCTTTATTCATGACCTTGCATATCAAACCTCATCCTCCCACAGTTGAAGAAAATCATTAGTTGTGAGGGGGAAGTGGAGCAGCTATGTTTCTCCTGGTGATTCACTTCCTTTTTTCTTGACGGTTTTCCTCAGTATTCCCCTAATTTAAAATATGTTTCCAATAGTCATGCCGCTCGGTAGCACACATAACAAGTTTTAAAAAAGGAGCACTGTAGCAAGACAGCGAGAGAGATGTCCTCTTAAAAGCCTGAATAATTGAAGTGGATTTATAATTAATAGGACCATGCTTAAAATCAAAACAAAGACTCGTCTCTACGCGTCACACCAATACGGCTTACCCAAGAAACTGTGAGAGTGGCACACGGAGGCAAGGCACTATAAAATCCTATTCAGCATGCTCTCTGTCTAGGAGGTCGTTGTCAGTTCCAATTTTTCCATATTCATCTTTCTGAAGCGAGCAGCAGCAGCAGCAGCAGCAGCAGCGTGCAGAGACCACGCTTCTCTATCTACATCTCATAAAGGAGCCCCAGAGTCAGACGGCGGAGGGTTCAGGGCTGGGGCGTTGTTAGAAGAGTTTATTTTCAAAGTGAATTATTTGGAAAACTAATCAACATTCATTCACAGCAGGAAATTGCATCAACTCATTTTTTTTCTAAAGGGCACTAGTTGCGTAAATCCATTGCTTGCTAAAAAAGCTTGATAATGGCAGGATTCATTGCTCTGCTTTACATTTTTCTTATCATATTTTAAAGACAAAAGATGCTGCATGTATTAAACAATGAACTGAAGAGAAAGTTTCAGGTTTTAGAAGTGGGCTTGTATGAAGTACTCTTCAGTACAAAGTGTACTAAGAACAGTAGATAACAGTCAGCAAGGACAGTGTTTGAGAAGCGATGCCGCTGCAGATTTGACTGAGATGATAAAGGTATCTTACTATCTGATCATTAAGGAAACATGATATGTTGAAGTGCTGGCTTCTCTGACAACAATGCAGCAGCCAGTATGTCCTCCTTCTAACTTTAGATTCTGCTCCTGAATGCTCTGGATTTGTTTGGACCAGAGAAGGTAGGCGCTTTGAAGACCCCCCCACACGGCCCGTTTTGGACACCCCTCGGTTTACCAGATATGAGAGCAGTTATCAGGTCAACAGGTGTTGCAGTGATGGAAGCGGGTCAAGAGAAGTGGTTCAGATAGAAGTGATTGTACCCGACCTAAAAAGCCTCTGCATGTTTCTAATAAGCTCCACGAGCAGAAACATGCTCAAACTAGGATCAATATTGGAGATGCTTTTGAAAAATGGAGAGAGGTTAGAACACAGAAAGGTTTACAGACCCATGCAGAGCTGTGAATTTGGTTTGGTGCACTTTGTGTGGAACAGCACTGGGCCAAACACAGAGCTGTTCCACCCAAATTTGAATTATACACGTGCCTTTCAAGGGACAAAAAGCCGCTTCACAGGCTGTGGGGAACAGAACGTTCTCTCCTCATTGGGAACGATTGAAAAAAGAGTGTGTTTCCCCTGACATCGTCTGCAGCAGTTCATAATTGTAACTGTGAATCGCTGGCCAGCTTCTCCAAACAGGGCCTGTGCTGACTGTTATCTACTTAGACTAAGAACCTTGTACAGCCTCGCTTTAAAAACCCAAACTGAGCCTTTTTCTTGACCCCAATGTGGCGAGAAAGCCAGACTGTAAAACTGTGCTCTGATGTGAAAACACCTTGAAGGAAGACTGTACGACATGCTGCAAATAAACACAGCAGAAGTCAAGTTTGTCCTGTGTAAATGTGTCTCTGAGTCCTGACTGTCTACAATGAGGGAGAAGCTCGAGTCCCGCTGGCTGTGTTGTTGTCAGAGCCGTGTTTACATGGACGGGACGGCCGGCTCCTCCCCTTGTGTATAAAAGCTGTTTTAGTCAAGAACTAGAGAGAAGAAGAAGAACATACTCACTGATTATTTGGATGTTAGTAAGAGTTTTTAGATCACACTCATTCTGTGTCAGTTTACATGAAATGTGAAGCTACGAGCTAACTAAAGAGCGCTAACATTAGCATGCTAACACAACAATGTGAAGCTACGAGCTAACTAAAGAGCGCTAACATTAGCATGCTGACACAACAATGTGAAGCTACGAGCTAACTAAAGAGGTGTGTCTCTGGAGGAGGGTGGAGGCTTCAGTATGGAGGAGGTGTGGCCAAACAGCAGTTTGTTTTGGTTTCATGCTGGTGCTCAAGGGCGACATCTACTGGATCAGAAAGTCGCTCATTGCACACATTTCATAGAATCGCTTAAATCACTTCATGCTTTGAAGGATGCATGCAGAAACGTTTGCAGTAATCCTTTTCTCTCTTCTTGTTTGGAGTAAGGCAGCTATATTTAATGTTGTTTGGAAACATTTTTTGGGGGGAAAAGGTGTTTCCCTTGACGTTTCTTTTATGAAAACTCGTATCCAGTGTTACATGAAATCAATATGAGCAGGTAAAGTGTGTGGGCCTCGCTGAATGCCACATTGTTGTTAATTGGTTCACATTATAACAGCTATAGGAGCAGGTTTCTGGTTTGAAAATGGCTCTTTCATCAAACACTCGGGGTGCAGCAGCTCATTTTACCTGCCAGCCTTGGCAGCTCCACAATAAAACACACAATCATTTTCCAATTTCCTCTTGCCCAAGAGTGTTAAGGTCATTTTTCATAATTCATCTGGCGTTTAAAACCTTTAAAACCTTCAATATGTGACTCTTTTTTACCCCTTTACACAAAATAATACGAGGCCTGAAAATGTCTCCCAATAAAAAGCTTAAAATATTACAAATTACTTCGCAGCAATTAGCGCCCGTTCTGCGATGAGGGCCTCTGTATTTTATGTCGACTGGGACTGGGCAGATGCAAAGCAGGCCATTGTATGGGGATCTCATTACGCCACAAAGAGTTTCACTCCGTCTAAATCACGACGCTGATGTGTCTAATAAGGTCCAAATAAAGTCGGCTCATTTATGGAGCAGTAAATGTGTTCATCAGAACTTCAGTTGCAGGCCTCTGTTTACGCTCGTTATGTTATTCAAGACAGTGTTTCTCATTTTTCAACATGCTACGGGGGAAAGGCTCTTCACTGCAGTCAGCTGGAGTCTGTGGAGTAAAGTGGAGCTGCGGCTCTGAGCACATCTCAACAGCAGTTGGAAGAAAATATTGGCGGCAACTATTTATTTGGAGGATGAGGCATTAAACACATTTGCATAATCTGAGCGTCGCTGCAGCTGGCCCGCAACAACATCGACTCGAACAGCTCTAATTTCACTCTTATCGTTTCTCTGCGAAAGAGAGGAGCAGCGGAAAAATCAACCATTCATCTCTTTTTACATTTATTAGCATGACTGCTTCCACGAGTCGCTCAGCTGCCACCGTTCATTTACAGAGTGTGTCTACTGGGAGAGATATCATATGTTGTTTTATGAGTGTGTTAAAAAACCAGCGGCCATGAAAGAAAAGCACAGATGCACTGTAGAGGTAACCTTTTAGATAAGGTGAGACAAGGCCCTCAGGAGTGCTTGTCTTTGCACAGAGGTGTCCTAATGCCAGAAAAGACATAAAACAACAGCTTCCAGATATGAGACGAATATTGATCAAAGGTGCACAGGGGCTGAACAAAGAAACCGGTCTGTGTGATCAAAGGACTACAAATTCTGCGTGTAAATGTGTCAGTCGGACGGTTAAAAAAGGCGTTCACAGATCTGCTGTGTAATTGCACTCAGACTTTTATTGTAGTTGGTGTATAAATATCACGCTTAGAGATATTTACTCACACTTAAAGGCTTTATATGTGATTTTTTTGATCCAGCAGATGTCGCCCTTGAGCACCAGCATGAAACCAAAACAACTCACGCTGCATTGTTGTGTTAGCATGCTAATGCTAGCGATCTTTATTATGCTGGTATCTTCACACTGCATGTAAATTTACCTGAAATGAGCGTGATCTAGAAACACAGTTAAGCAGTGAGTACAGTATGTTATTCTTCTTTTCTCTAGTCCCTCAATTAAACATCTTTTATACATGAGGGGAGGAGTCAGCCGGCCGTCCGGGCGATGTAAACAAACTGAAGATAGGACTCTGAAAACTCTGAAAACATCACAGACAGTGGGACTCGGGTGTTACACCCATTGTAGACAGTCATGACTCACAGAGTTATTTTCAGAGGAGATACTTGATTTCTACATTTAAGTGTGAAAAATCACAAATAAAGACTTTAATTTGCAATATGCAGTTAAAATAGAGGATTCAAATAATTACTAGAGAACCAGTTATTTGCTGCATTTGTCTTGTATTTCAGAACCTACGAGGTAAATGGAAGGATAACAGTTATTAATAATGCGGCGCGCAGCTGACCTGACTGATGGGTGGCTATTTGTCAGGAAGCTTCAGGTCTGCCTCAGCACGTCATTAGGTTGACTGGAAGTTTGACAGAATCAGCATTTCCAATATGGCGACCTCCATTGGCTTCAAAAGAGCACATCAGACACAAATGGTTGACGTCATTGAGTCTACGTCCATGTTTGTTTACAGACTGTTACGATCCCTCGAGTTATACACCATCTGCTGGTCATTTTAAGTACTGCAGGCTGTAAACATGCATGTCATGTGAAATCCACAGAAGAAGACAACTGACAGGAAGTAAGGTCATTTTATTTTTGGTAATGAGGTTGGACACATGGCACCCTCAACCTCACTTTCAGAGCTTCTCCAGAAACTGTCCAAACTGAAGAATAAAAATCTTCTCAGATTGTCTCCTCTGGTTAGATTTTTCCTCAAGCTGCTGACGTATACCTGACATGTTGTGTGTTGCTTTTTGTCTTCTGTCCAGCTCGGCTGCTTGTATCTCAAAACGAGACGTCATTGGACAAATATGGGAGATTATCACATCACTGTGTTAAAGAAACAAATGCTGTACCCTGGAGAAAAGTGAAGCTATCACACTCCAAGGCTTAACAATTTCCACTTATTGCAGAAAAAAACATGTTTTCTAAGACTTGATCAGATTTGTCCTTTAGTATATTATCCCCGGGTTGCCCGCCCCCCCCCCCAACCCTCCGTACAGCTTCACACTCCTTAGGGCCCTGGCTCCGGCCTCATCCATCATCCTGAACGGGGGGGGGGGGAAAGGGAGATTCACGTTTCCTTCGGGCTGGAGTCATAGCTTGGGGCTGTCAGCCAGTGGTGATTGATGGGCGGGGTTACGACAGCGCACCCGGGCCAATGCACACAGCTCGTCCGGGGAGAGCATGTTGGCTCCCTAACACCAGCCGGGCACTCCAGTACCAACACTCTGGAGCACAATACAGGGACAGGCCATGGGTGAAAGTTCTCCATCAGAATGCAGATTCTTGTTAAGTGCAGTGTGTGGTTTTGAAGGCAGCAGCAGACACGGCGGCAGCAGTGGGAGAGTCGTGCAGACACCCACCACTGGGTGGATGACACACACAAACACAGACTCTGACGCCGCTGTTGCAATACAGTAACTTAGCAACAGGAAAAGCTTGCACGCTGACCACTGACACCACATAGTAATAGAAATATGGGTTAGCATCTCACACTCTCTCTCTCTTTCTCTCTTTCTCTTTTTCGCTTTTCCTCTATCTCCATCTCTTTCTTCTTTTTTTTCCCTGACAGACCCAGCAGACCTGACTCTATTCCAAACAGCTGAACAGAGCCTCCTCTGCAGCTTTCTCTTCCTCCACCTACTCCTTCTCTCTGCAACAGCGTTACACAGCTCCACTCTCTTCTGTACGCTTTATCTCTCGTCTCCTTTTCTCTCTGGTTTTCTACACCCATCGTCTACAGTTACTTACATCACTTTCCTCCTTTTAGCTTTCAGCTTTCTGTGCCTCATTTTCTTCTATTTCTCTCCCTGTAATGGACCCCCCCCCCCCCCCCGATCCTTTTGAGGTGCATTCACCACCTCTTTATAGTCCTCCTCCTCCTCCTCCTTTGGCTTACACAACCCTGCAACTCTTCGTCCTCCCAATATTCACCTTCACTTCCTCTTCCAGGACTCTGCTATACTGCAGCAGACAGGTGTGCATTTCACACGCTGTTTGTTTCCCTGTTTTGTCATTCCGCCGAGCTCTGGCGGTCATCATTAATAACATGGGTCCCTCTCGCTGCCTGTTTCTGTGTCTCCGGGCTGATGTTTCCTCCAGCCTGTTGGCAGCGCTGCCAGGCTCGGAGCCTCGGGTGCACACAGAGATGGAGGAGTGAGATCAGGCCAGACACACAGGTATAGTCGAATCCAAGCTGCAAACAGCAAACACAATAAAGAGAGTGGTGCTCTCAGAATACTAAAGGATGTAATGATGGGCTCACAGAGAGCCCACAAACAAAGTGGAATGTGCACAGTAGTAGTGTAACAATAAAATACACTATTTATAGTGTTCTGAAAAAAGGCTGAAGAAATGAACCTGTGTGTGTTTTGACTTACTGTAGATCTTACACGACCAGAAGCAGACTCAATCGATGATTCTGCTTCTTGTGTGCAGAGTTTGACTTGGCTTTCAGGGCTCAGGGAACATGGACACACCAAGAAGCAATCTGCTGTTTATAACAAATTAAGCCAATGTGGAAAAGCAAAACAATCTGCAGTTCCTCGAGTGTCCACTTGTAGCTGACATTAAAGTCTTTATATGCGATTTTTTGATCCAGCAGATGTCGCCCTTGAGCTCCAGCATGAAACCAAAACAACTCACGCTGCATTGTTGTGTTAGCATGCTAATGCTAGCGATCTTTATTATGCTGGTATCTTCACACTGCATGTAAATTTACCTGAAATGAGCGTGATCTAGAAACACAGTTAAGCAGTGAGTACAGTATGTTATTCTTCTTTTCTCTAGTCCCTCAATTAAACAACTTCTATACACGAGGGGAGGAGTCAGCCGGCCGTCCCGGCGATGTAAACAAACTGAAGATAGGACTCTGAAAACTCTGAAAACATCACAGACAGTGGGACTCGGGTGTTACACCCATTGTAGACAGTCATGACTCACAGAGTTATTTTCAGAGGAGATACTTGATTTCTACATTTAAGTGTGAAAAATCACATAGAAAGACTTTAATGGAGTGGAAGTCGCTTACAATCCCTCATGTTAAAATGCAGATTTTGACAGCAGACATAAATATGTCTACATAAAAACAACAACAAAAATGACTTTGGCCTAATGAATAGTCCTTGTCCAGGGGTTTGCACAGTAAACCCTTAATTTGTTAGCTCTCAGACCGTCCAATCGCAGAGCTCGCTGTCCAGCCAACTAGCATCATAAAATAAAAGTTGTGTGTTTCTGAAATACGTTTTTCATGTTGCCATTTAATATTAAAATGATTACGTAGTTGAATTAGTAAGGAGCATTTGCAGATTGCTGTTGAATTATATTTCAGGACCGACGATCATGCTAGCTCTATGCTAGCTCATCAAACAGAGCTCGCACCAGAAGTACATCGCTTAACCTATATTTTAGCATGTTGCTAACGGCAGGTTAAAGGTTGGGTTTGTTTGCAGAATGCAGTACGTATAGTAGGCAGTAGGCGATATAGCGGTTTGTCAAGAGGTTTAAAACCCGCCTCAGCTCCAGCTCTCAGTCTGTCGTTAGGTTGACTGAAAGTTATACTGAGACAGCATTTCCAGCATGGAGACTGCTGATGATGAGCCTCCAGAGCGCCCTGCAGGAACAGATGGCTGATGGCACTCAGGCTTCAAACATTCATATTTACAGTCTATGTTTTTGATTTGATGTTGGACTTTTGATGTTCTTTGTTTTTTAACTTGAAAGAAAGTTTTCTCTGAATTTTCAGAATTTTCCCCTTTTGGTTAAATAAATTCTTAAGTTTGCACTTTCTTCTTTGTTTTTTACTAACCATGACACTCTCTCTCCATATATATATATCTACACATGGACCTCGAGTGTGCACTAAAGTTTGAGCTGAAGGAAGATTAATTAAATATTGAATTGATCTCTGACAGCCAGGGTCCATTCCCCAACCAAAGTTTGTTCTTAAGTGAGAAGAAAACTGAAACTCTTCAACTCCACTTTCCAAGTCTGAGTACTTCATCAAGTCCGGAAAGGTCACAACTCTTTTCTCTATCTGAACCCACTCTCAACGATTAGGAGCGGCAGCCAGTCATATTTTATTTCATCTTTTTTTAAAGACATGAATCTTTGAAGCTTATCAATTTATAAGTTCTTAATCAGGGCCTCTCGTCTTCAGGTTTTGTTCTGTCAATTTACTAAATCTGAGTGTTTCTGAGAACAGCAGATGGCACATCATTACACTTTAATGTTCTTAACTTTAATTACTTGGAAATGTTATTCTTATTCGGCTCAATAAGGGATTTTGTATTTGATTCTGATTTGATAGAATCGGGCTCTCGAGTGGACGTCGTTATTCTCTCCGCTGGATTTGAATATGTGTGCGTGTTTATCAGCCACACAATGGACTGACGGGTCACCGAGGTTGTTTTTCTTTTCTTTTAAACGCATAGCTCTGGGACGGTCGAGGAGTCAATAGTGTGGGCTAACACTGTGATTCGCTGCCAACTCTTGATTGTCTCTTTGTCTAATATCATTTCCTTCGTTGGGCAACTGCTCCCCTACGGCCAACAGCAACAAATCCAATCAGCAGCACTGAGAAGTTTATTTAAGGCGCCGTATACGTTCAAGCTCTGCACCTCCCACACAAGGACGTTGGTTCCCTTTCAAGAGAGAGAGGCTTTTGTGGTGCTCTGGACTATTACATCACCAAGTTTTGAAACATTAAAAAGGAAGGAAAAGTGCTTATCTGATTGGTCGTGACAGAAGCCAGACGGACAGATAATGTGTTTCTCTAAATCCAACCTAATTTCCAGCAGTGTTTGCCTCGAGCCTCGATGTTACCAAAAGTCAGCCGCTGCATCCTGTGCACGCGCGCACACAGAAACACAGCCCCACACTGAGTTAGGAGGAAATATGTTTCCTCTTTTTTTTATCATCTGTTTTATGACAGCAGCCTTTCTTCAAAGTTAATCTGTTCTCAAACAGGTCATGTGTTCTTACTCTCCTCCTTCCTTCTTATCTCTGCAGCTTTCCTCTTTTTTTCTCCTCTCACTCTCTCCTTCTGTCCTTCGTTCTCTTATTTATCTTATTTCTCCTTCCTTCCTTTTATCTGTTCCTTCCTTCCTTCCTTCCTTCCCCCCTCCCTTTATGCTCTTAGTCTGGCTCAGTGAGGTCATGAAGGGATCTGTGTCCCTTGGCCTGTGTGAGGCAGTGTCCGGTTGGTGTAATTATGATGGATGGAGTAATTTCCAGAGGCGCCTTTCGCCAAGAGGGCCAGAGCCCACCCTGCCTTCTCTCGGCTTTAATGACTTTTTAATAGAGCTCACTCCCAAACCTACATCACGCAGTGCCGGAGAGAGTCGCCGACAAATCACTGCCGTTAAAGCAGGTAATGGCACAGCAGGACATGGGTGGTCCGGGATCTTTAGAGGCACCCTCTCTGTAGATGTGTGCTGTGCTTCCTGAGTCCACACTCAGCGGGACTAATCGACTTTGGATAAACCTGCCTGAGGGGCTCAAGGCTGACGAATCCATCACTGGACTTTTTACAAATAAAATCATATCTTATAGTTACAATCTTTGGCTTCCGTCATTATCGTTACTTAGTGAGTCTTAGGTCAGATAGTAATGTTATAAACATAACTCAATAAGGAGTCGTAGAGAGGAGCTGTTTGGAAACACTGACCGGACATGCAGAGGGAGGGGCCCAAAAGCTCTGCTGCTCAGGAGGGATGTTATTGTGTGAGTAACTCATATCACTAATATAAAGTTTTCTTCATCACACTGTGAGGTTTATTTCATTAAGCATGAAAAAAACACGACGACTCAGGGTTTGCTTTAAAGGGGACATATTGTGAGAAATCCACTTCTACAGTGTTTCTGAACATATATATTGGTAACCTGAGAGTCTACTGACCCACAACATGTGAAATAAACCATCCAGTCCTTTGTTTGTGGTCTGCATAAGTCTTACAACACAGAGAAGCTCTGTTTCAAATGTGCTCTCCTTGTGATGTCACAGTGGGATTCTGGTAAAAGAAAATCCCCTCCCCTCCCCTGGTATCTCCACCCATGGACTCCACCCCCAGCCTAGAGCAAAACTTTTGAGCAGGTCTGCCATTTTTATTCTCTCTACAGAGGAGTGATGTCTACGGGGAAAACTCATGTGGGGTCATTGCATTTAAAGAGACACACACACATTTAATCTGTACCTATTTGTGTTTATTAGCATGTTGGTCCTCTTTTTGTGTAATTAATTTGATCTCATGCTGACGGAGCTCAGGTCTGCCCACATAAAGATGAACAGTCATATTTACATTCCTGGATGGAGGCAGAATCGTTTTCCTGATCACTGGAGAGTTTGCTCATGGCATCTCTTATAAATACTGTCGTGTTTTCACCTGGTCTTAACAGACGTGGCTGTTAGTGTTTGTGAATTAGACACATTTGGCAATGAGACAGATTTGCAAAGAAAGGGGCCAATTCTTCCCTAAATGACGGCATAATCTCTTGTTTAAATATGTGCAAACAGCACGGGCACACAGAGGCGCTGTTTGTTCTGCAGAGCAGTAAGGGGAGCTTTTTACCCTTTGTGTGTGCTTTGAGAATAAGACGCATCTTTTTGACCACTTTGCACAAGTGAAGTGGGCGCAAAAGCCTCACAATCCCTCAGCGAGTCAGAGTGTACATTTCTCCTGCAGGCGAAGATCATTTTGAAAATGTTCTGATGGGAATCCCAACAATAAAAAAGAGCTGAATCAGTTCAGTATCACATCAGAATGTAACTGATGATTAGCACCGTTCTCGTTGTTTCTGTCACATCGTATAGAAATAAAATGATTAAATCCTGGTTCTTATCCCGGACGCTTCAGGAGGCAGCAGGGCGGTCGCTTCAGAAAACTGAGTGGACGTGAGCTCACACTTTTTGTCCTAACAGGCAGCGTGATGCTGAAAGCTACTGAGTCTCTACCTTGTCGCTCCTGATAAATGCCTTTAATATAAATGTTAAAATGTCAAAGCGCTGCAGTGCTGACCTCGGTTTCTGTTTTAAGGGCCTGTGAGACTAATGCACAGTAATTGTATAGACTGAATTAGACGTCAACATCAGCTCTTCTGTCAAAATGTGCAAGTAACAAGTAAAACCCGTATAACTCATGTCCTCAGCTCCACTTTTATTAATTAAACTTTCAACTTTGTTGTTGATGTCAAAAAAAACACAAAGTACGGACTCATGACTCACTTTATCAACATGATGTAAAAACAGGCTGAACAACAAATCATCTTGTAGTTCTCTTGTGATCTTGTAGTTCTCTTGTGATCTTGTAGTTCTCTTGTGATCTTGTAGTTCTCCTGTCATCTTGTAGTTCTCCTGTCATCTTGTAGTTCTCCTGTGATCTTGTAGTTCTCCCGTGATCTTGTAGTTCTCCTGTGATCTTGTAGTTCTCTTGTGATCTTGTAGTTCTCTTGGGATCTTGTAGTTCTCCTGTGATCTTGTAGTTCTCTTGTGATCTTGTAGTTCTCTTGGGATCTTGTAGTTCTCTTGTGAGCTTGTAGTTCTCTTGTGATCTTGTAGTTCTCTTGTCATCTTGTAGTTCTCTTGTGATCTTGAAGTTCTCCTGTCATCTTGAAGTTCTCCCGTCATCTTGTAGTTCTCCTGTGATCTTGTAGTTGTCCCGTGATCTTGAAGTTCTCCTGTGATCTTGTAGTTCTCTTGGGATCTTGTAGTTGTCCCATGATCTTGTAGTTCTCTTGTGATCTTGTAGTTCTCCTATCATCTTGTAGTTCTCTTGTGATCTTGTAGTTCTCTTGTGATCTTGTAGTTGTCCCATGATCTTGTAGTTCTCCTATCATCTTGTAGTTCTCCTGTGATCTTGTAGTTGTCCCGTGATCTTGTAGTTCTCCTGTGATCTTGTAGTTCTCTTGTGATCTTGTAGTTCTCCTGTGATCTTGTAGTTGTCCCGTGATCTTGTAGTTCTCCTGTGATCTTGTAGTTCTCTTGTGATCTTGTAGTTCTCCTATCATCTTGTAGTTCTCCTGTGATCTTGTAGTTCTCTTGTGATCTTGTAGTTCTCTTGTGATCTTGTAGTTCTCTTGTGATCTTGTAGTTGTCCCGTGATCTTGTAGTTCCCCTGTCATCTTGTAGTTCTCCTGTGATCTTGTAGTTCTCCTGTGATCTTGTAGTTCTCTTGTGATCTTGTAGTTCTCCTGTGATCTTGTAGTTCTCCTGTCATCTTGTAGTTCTCCTGTCATCTTGTAGTTCTCCTGTCATCTTGTAGTTCTCCTGTCATCTTGTAGTTCTCCTGTCATCTTGTAGTTTTCCTGTGATGTGTGTACAGCTGCTCATGGCTGCGCTCCGCTTGGTTCACGTTCCAGAAATGGATGCAGCGGGGCAGAGCACACGGACTATATGGAAATTTGTTGTGAAGTTTCAGTGTTTAGCCAGCTCTGCATCAATCTGTTAACCTTTCTGCAGAATCTAAACTTATAGGGGGAAATACTGGCTGCTGCATTGTAGTCAGAGAAGCCAGCTCTCATGATTTCTAAGGACCTCTTCAGATCTAAATCTAAACTCAATCCCAAATCTTAACAGAGAAAATGATTTTCCTTAAAACTGCAGCTTTCCAAAAAATTTGAAAGAGAAATCTAACTCTCGAGCATTGTTTTGTTTTCAGGAAGTTTTGAATCTGAATTTTTCAGAACACTTGAGTTAACTTTTAAGGACTCAGCACGGTGAAGCTGTTTCTCAGCAGTCAGTCGATACAGAACAATAAAGAGACGTAAAATCAGCCGTTCAGAGATGTTCAGTGTCTCGGGTGTCTTTAAGCACTATTCATGCTGTTGTCAGAGTCGTGTCTTCTTCAACAAGATGTGCACAGACTTCCTCTTCTTCTTCAGAGTCTGCAGCAGCTCCCTGCTCCTCCTCCTCGGTTCTCTGCGAGGTGAAAATCAACTCAGTATTGTCCGCCATGATTCATCATGTCTTCAATTCTGGGTCACTCAATGGTGCTACACTAAAGAGGGTTGTCCTTTGTACGGTCGGCGTGTTTTTTCTGGTGTCTCTGTGTTATTGTTTTTTTTTTTCTGCTGAGAGAAGGAGGAGAGTGACGTAGGAAAACGGAGGTATGATTCAGCAAAGAGTGAATCAGAGGATTCCTGCAGAGGATTCAAGGACTCCTTCATAGAATCGAGCACATCAGTTACCAGGTCTTCTAGTCAGCACTGCGTGAGACGACCTTGTGCAGCTTCCCCCTCATGACGAGTGCTCCGCCTGGACGCTGACTCGGCCACAAGGAGTACCGGCAGGTGATTGGTCCTCATGAGGAGCAGCGGCCGTCTGACCTCTCTGGGTCTTTAAAACCCTTTTCCATAAAGGTAGCCGCTCCTTGATCTTTCCAGAGGTCACCATCAAAAAGATGATGGTGCAGGTCGGAGCAGGCCCTGCATGAATGAGGACGGCGGTGGTTGTGGGGACGACACAGTCCGATGGTGGAGGCTGAGCACCCGATCACCTTGCTGAAGGTTGGGGGAGCTCCACCTACCCGAGAGTCCGGATCGCTGCTGCTGGGACAAGGCCTCCTGGGCTTCTGGAACGGAAGGAGGGGAGGGGGAGACATGAGAGCTCAGGAGGTCCCAGGAAAATATGTGGTTAGTAATTAAGATTTACAGATTACAGATTTACATGCAGTGATATGATGTGAATGCACAGAGACAGAGAGAGAGAGAGAGGGAGAGGGAGAGAGAGGAAGAGAGAGTGAGAGAGAGGAAGATAGAGTGAGAGGGAGAGAGAGAGAGGGAGAGAGAGAGAGAGAGTGAGTGGGAGAGAAAGTGAGAGAGAGAGAGGGAGAGAGAGTGAGAGAGAGAGAGAGGGAGAGAGAGGAAGATAGAGTGAGAGAGGGAGCGGGAGAGAGAGAGAGAGAGAGAGACAGAGAGAGAGAGAGAGAAAGAGAGAGAGGGAGAGAGCGAGAAAGAGAGAGAGAGAGAGAGAGAGAGAGATAGAGAGAGACAGAGAGAGAGAGAGAGACAGAGAGAGAGAGAGAGAGAGAGAGAGAGACAGAGAGAGAGAGAGAGAGAGAGAGAGAGAGAGAGAGAGAGAGACAGAGAGAGAGAGAGAGAGAGAGAGAGGGAGAGAGAGAGAGAGGGAGAGAGAGGAAGATAGAGTGAGAGA
Organism: Labrus bergylta; assembly: GCF_963930695.1. Classification (NCBI taxonomy): domain Eukaryota; kingdom Metazoa; phylum Chordata; class Actinopteri; order Labriformes; family Labridae; genus Labrus; species Labrus bergylta. The sequence continues at coordinate 1,969,738 of NC_089197.1, forward strand.
GGGAGCGGGAGAGAGAGAGAGAGAGAGAGACAGAGGGAGAGAGCGAGAAAGAGAGAGAGAGAGAGAGAGATAGAGAGAGACAGAGAGAGAGAGAGAGACAGAGAGAGAGAGAGAGAGAGAGAGAGAGACAGAGAGAGAGAGAGAGAGAGAGAGACAGAGAGAGAGAGAGACAGAGAGAACACTCCACCATGTTTGTCTCAGTTCTTCGTTGCCCCCCCCTCATCCACTCACCCTCCTTCCTCACCCCTTCATCTCGTTCGTCTAACTCTAGGCAGAGTCTGGGCCGGGATCAGCTCGGGCAGGATTAGGCTGGAGTCTCCCTCGGCCCTGCAGTCAGTGCATCCTTCAAGACCAGCCAACTGACAGCATCCTCTTCCATCATAATCATCACCTTAACATACATCCATCTGTCTCATGAGTCATGATCTGTCATTAAACATCTAAAACACATGGATGAGGCGTGGTCCTTTCTCGTGAATACTCTCAGCATACACAGAAGCTAAAGGATGTTTCCTCCTCAAATCAGAGATACAGACGTAAATAAAAAGAGAACAAGATGCATGACGGAGACGGAGACAGGAAGCTGGACGGTTAAAAACACAGATTTGTGATGTGTCAGAGCAGAGTATAAAACACATTAATAAAACATAAAGAAAGTTCTGGTGTATAAAGTGAAGCGGTGCCTGAAGACGTCACCAACTGTGATTCTCTTTCCTTTCTGTTTCAGAGATTTACTTTTACACTGGTTTTTATTGTTTATAAGGATTTATTATTTTTCTAATTGAATTTGAATGGTCATTGTTAGTCATTTGAATACTCGAGTACTCCAATACCTTTTGAACAAGCACTTAACTACTCGCAAATTATTTTATTTTACGGCAAAAATAACTAATTAGCCTCGCTAACAACACTCGTTGAGTTCAAACTGGTATCCTCCAACAACCTGCACATTTAAGAGCCAGGCCTGAGCCCATTCCAGCGTTGTATTACTCAAGTCCAGGACTGATTTTCAGGGCCGTTGTTGGACTTGGACTTGAGCCCAGATGACTCAGGCTTTGACCAGGACTCGTGTAGTGTCTGCGTTCAGATACAGAAGACGGAGAAGAGGTCTCTGACTTTCGTTCATTGATAATGACTGTTTTATTGTTTTTGTAAGTTTTTAGTACAAGACCTAAATATTTATTCCTCCTGCCAGGAGGCCTAAAGAGGCGCCACAAAGTCGACTCCGACTCGAGGTTTTGGTGACTTGACTTCAACACCCAGTTAAAACACTCCGACCAATCAAATCCGCTCAAAGACCCTGTCGAAGGAGAACCAACAAGATTTCATCATTAACTGTGAAAAATACTATTTTCAGAGTTTGGATTAGTTTTGAAGATTTACTGTGTGTGTGTGTGTGTCTGTGTGTGTGTGTGTGTGTGAGTGTGTGTGTGTGTGTGTCTGTGTGTGTGTGTGTGTGTGTGTGTGTGTGTGATCGTTTGTGTGTGTGTGTGTGTGTCTGTGTGTTTATGTGATCATTTGTGTGTGTGGTTGTGTGTGTGTGTGTGTGTGTTTATGTGATCGTTTGTGTGTGTGTGTCTATGTGTTTGTGGGTTTGTGTGTGTGTGTATGTGTTTATGTGTGTGTGTGTGTGTGTGTGTGTGTGTGTGTGTGTGTGTGTGTTTATGTGATCATTTGTGTGTGTGTGTGTTTGTGGTTTGTGTGTGTGTGTATATGTGTTTATGTGTGTGTGTGTGTGTGTGTGTGTGTGTGTGTGTGTGTGTGTGTGTTTGTAGGTTTGTGTGTGTGTGTATGTGTTTATGTGTGTGTGTGTGTGTGTGTGTGTGTGCGTGTGTGTGTTTATGTGATCATTTGTGTGTGTGTGTCTGTGTGTTTGTAGATGTGTGTGAGTGGGTGTGTGCATGCGCCTGGTGTGTGTTTGTAGGTTTGTGTGTGTGTGTGTGTGTGTGTGTGTATCTTTTTTTCTCTCTGTGTCTTTTGATGTTTTGCTTTATTGATAATTTTTCATGATTGTGAAAAAAAAATGTATTCTTGTATTTCAGTTTTTTTAAAACTCCTCAAAATGAAAACTAATCAATGATAAGAACTTGCTGAAAAATTAACGGATAATTCAGAGTTAATCTGCTTTATTTACTTTGCTGATGATCAGGGTTATGTTAAGGATTATAAAGGATATAAAATAAAATAATGCTTAAGGGCTGAAGTCTGTTCCTTCACTGGTGAAGCGGCTCAGTGTTCCTCGTGGATCTGTGGGCTGCATCGGGCCGAGCCGACACACTTTGAAGCCCGTGCAGCAGTCAGACTCCCGTTAACTGATTCTTGTGACTGTCAGTCTACTTCACTGTGTCACTGTTAATACCACCCCCTCTTTGACACATGTCATGAGTGTGTCTCTTTCTTGACGCCCAAACCCACACACCAGCATTTAACTCCGCTGCTTTTTAAAACACATAGAGTCTACTCGCAGCTCGCTGTGGTCAAGCACAGCACAACGACTCCGGACTGGAAATCCGATGGTCAGCAAATTGTCTTGGCGCTCTCCATCAGCCCCCCTCCTCCTCTTCCTCCTCCTCCTCCTCCTCACCTCCACAGTGCTGAGCTGTGGACTTGTGGCCTGTAAAGAGGTTTAGGTGCAAACAAACAGCCCATTTAGTAGCATCTCTCCTCCATTTAGGCCATCATTATGGCCCTCAAGGCCCTGGCTCAGCACTGAATTATGAATTAAGTTGTCAGGAGAGCCTCTGCTTATGAGCTGAGGGGGTCATTTAAATTTAATTTGAAAAGGGATTCTGTTAAGAATGTATGCTCAGCAACCTCCCGTGGAACTTCTCCATCAGCCTGAAGAGGAGCGAGCTGCTGAAGAGGGCAAATGAAATAAAAATGGCAGGAAGAGGGTTGACTAGTTAGAATAATGCATAGTGCATGATGGGATAAAAGCTACAAGACACCGACATTACCACAGATGTCTTTAAAGTCATTATGAAACGCAGGGTGAACCCCCACAGATCATCTTTTTGTTTTCCCTTGCAGTTGTCTTGCATGAGATGTTTCACCTCCGAGCATTTTGACTTCTGCTGAGCTGAGAGTTGCTCACCACTGCCTCCAGGATCTCAGGGGTTTTTCATGATTTTCTCCACTCAGAATGATGGAACTCGCAGCCAATTGTCAGTAAATTGAGCTCAAATGTTCCAGTTTTTTTTGTTTCCTATCAATTTGCAAAACACTTTAAAGGCAGAAAGGGAGAAATTTACATAAATATATCATAAAGTCTGTCCTGTGTAAATGTGTCTCTGAGTCCTGACTGTCTACAATGAGGGAGAAGCTCGAGTCCCGCTGGCTGTGTTGTTGTCAGTGCCGTGTTTACATGGACGGGACGGCCGGCTCCTCCCCTTGTGTATAAAAGCTGTTTTAGTCAAGAACTAGAGAGAAGAAGAAGAACATACTCACTGATTATTTGGATGTTAGTAAGAGTTTTTAGATCACGCTCATTCTGTGTCAGTTTACATGAAATGTGAAGCTACGAGCTAACTAAAGAGCGCTAACATTAGCATGCCAACACAACAATGTGAAGCTACGAGCTAACTAAAGAGCGCTAACATTAGCATGCCAACACAACAATGTGAAACTACGAGCTAACTAAAGAGCGCTAACATTAGCATGCCAACACAACAATGTGAAGCTACGAGCTAACTAAAGAGCGCTAACATTAGCATGCCAACACAACAATGTGAAGCTACGAGCTAACTAAAGAGCGCTAACATTAGCATGCCAACACAACAATGTGAAGCTACGAGCTAACTAAAGAGCGCTAACATTAGCATGCCAACACAACAATGTGAAGCTACGAGCTAACTAAAGAGCGCTAACATTAGCATGCCAACACAACAATGTGAAGCTACGAGCTAACTAAAGAGCGCTAACATTAGCATGCCAACACAACAATGTGAAACTACAAGCTAACTAAAGAGCGCTAACATTAGCATGCCAACACAACAATGTGAAACTACAAGCTAACTAAAGAGCGCTAACATTAGCATGCTAACACAACAACGCAGGACTCAGGTGATTGAAGCTCGAGACGAGGACGATTGTGTCCGTCGCTTTATGGCGCTTAATTACGGTGCGTTCTTATTGATAACTCCTTCATGTGAACGTGAGTGGAGAGGGGTTGGAGGTGTGTCTCTGGAGGAGGGCGGAGGCTTCAGTATGGAGGAGGCGTGGCCAAACAGCAGTTTGTTTTGGTTTTCATGCTGGAGCTCCAGGGCGACATCTACTGGATCAAAAAGTTGCACATTCTTCCTTTTAATAGCATAACCCATAAACAGCTGTTACATGTTAAGAAACAATGTGCATAGGGCGCCTAGCGGTTATGTCGTGCCCCCCATTTACAGAGGCTACAGTCCTGGTCACAGCGAAAATGATTTGAATCCAACCTCGGCCCTTTGCTGCATATCATCCATAGACTGTGAAAATACTGATGGATGAAGCCTTTGTGACGTCACACATCCGTTACTGCAGAAAAAAAGTCAAACAAGTTTTTAAATTTAGCAGGAAGGTTGAATTTGAGTTTAATCTTTGACAAAATCCTCAAGAGACCGACTGAGAAAGAGGTTTTTTCCTCTCAACGTTCAGTCCTCTTCCACGCCATCACATGAATTCACACCTCGCTTCCTGTGACTCTGATGCCTCTCACATGACCTTATTGACTCAGACGGGACCTGAGAGGTGTAAACAACCCACAGAGATTCACAAACATGACGAGAAATAGATTTCTCACTGGGGAAGAGAGAGTGCAGCGGTAGTTCAACAGGCAGGAGGAGTATTAAAAATGGGTCTCCTGCACCAGCTGCCACCGTGCATGCAGTATGCAACGCCGTCTCACACGGTCCCTGAGGTCCTTCCTATCAGAATCGCTGTCTTTTATCATCGCAGGAATGTTCAGCAGCACTTTGAGAGGGAAAGCTATACGGATGAGCACTCTGTCTGGAGAGCTGTTACGCCGAGCTGTTTTGCGGTCTCTGTTAACGATGGCGGCGGTGTCTTACATGATCCTCTCTGCCACCGTCTCCGCTAACAACCTTCTGGACAAGACTTTGACTTTCCTACCTTTTTTCTGCCAGATGTTCGGTCCTGCCGCCGCAGCAGCTGTTGTCCCTCGCTCAGATCCCGAGGGACGACGGACGGTAGCTGCTGCCAAAAGCCGAGCCATCGAGGAATCCCTCAGGGAGCGTTACTCGTCATCTAAAAAAAGGTCTTTGGAAGGGGACTCGCCCCTTCACGGACCACCGCCAACAAATTATCCCCACTTATCAATGACCTGACTGCATGCGAGTGTATGTGTAGTGAGATTTAAGTGATTTTGTGATCTCATGGGGATCAAACACCTCTGTCTGCTCTCATTGCACTTCTTCATATGGAATCGAACCCGTGAACCCCGTCCCAGCCTTCCCTCCATATGCTACCAGTGACCCGGAGGCATGATGACAACCCTGCTCCAGCTGGTGGTCGGCGGTGAAGTGCTAACCCCAGCAGCCAATCAGGAGGCCTGTAGGCTAGAAGAGGTGGGAGTGCTGGGGGTGATGGAGATGGAGGAAGTCGGGGTCAGCGAAGGCCTCGTCCGTCCTGACACGATGCCATCTTTACTGCCCAGTAGGATGTGACCTTAACCCTCCTGCTGTCCATTCACACTCACGCCCGCTCTCTTCCTCACCCACAAACACCACATGTGTCATCAATCCATCCATCCATCCTCCTCCTCCTCCTCGCCTCCATCACCTCCCGTTCAGCAGTCTGTTTTTTGGATTGACAGCTCCCGGGGAAAAAGAGGGGAAGGATGTGAGGCGAAGGAGGTGGCAGATCCAGACAGTCGGAGGAGGGGAGGGGGGACTCGCCCTGCAGGCCGGAGGTCTGCCTGCCAGACACAGTATGAACGGATCTGTGTGTGTGTGTGTGTGTGTGTGTGTGTGTGTGTGTGTGTGTAGGAGGGGGGTTAGGCTTAGAGGGATGAAGAAGGGTTTTGGAGAGAAAGGGAGAAGAAATGAGCACAGCAGAAAAGAAAATTGTGCTCCATATTATGCTAAACTATTTATTTTACAAATTGTATAAATGAAAACTAAATGTTACATCACAAGTGCAAAGTTTGCAAAACCAACAAATTTCATCGACAGCAGAGCTCTGATTTAAAAAATCAGTGTTGGATGGAGGGATGGAGAGCGCGAGGAAAATGATAGAAGGAGGAGTGGAGGACTGAAGCTTCCTCCTGCAGAGAGGAGACGAGGACAGGACGGGAGCGTCTGCCGTCTCCAACTGTTCCACCTCGAACAACATCTCACACAATCTCTCTCGCTCCGTCCTAATTCATGCAGATTCACCCGAGCCAGACTCACATGAAGCGGGCACAGCCAACAGTGAAATATGAAACATTTTAGTCTGATGATTTAATAGATGGGTTCAGCTAAAGACACACTAACACAGTACACTAACTCTGTCACATTTGAATCATGTCTCATAAATCACACATAGATTCACACGTTTTACATTTTTCAGCATTAAGCTTACTCATTTGGAGAAATATGCACTTTATGGCGCAGAATAGAATTCCATTTATCACTCATTTAACCCTGAACGTGTGTGTTTTCAACGGAGCGCTGCGTCATTAGAGAGCTGTGACCTCGACCTCTTACCTGCTGCTGAACACCAGGGTTAAAAACTAAACACTCACTGTCTCTAATAGTGTCATCGACAGGACGACATGACATTGAAATACGCTTATTGCCACACAAAACTGATTTGGCTGATGTAATTGACATTTCTACATCATGGAGGCAAATTCAATCCATTCCTCGTCCACCATCGGAGGTAGTGACAGAGGTTATTGGGAGGAACCAGCTGGCAATAACGCACTGTGAATAGACACACTGCAACACCAAAATGACGCCTTAGTGGGTGCACTCCTTCAGTATGAAGACGTAATGAAGACGTTGCAGAAGTGCAGTCTGTAAAGTGGCCTGGGTTTTATTTCTGGGCGGATAAGCGATGGCTGTACGCTCATGAGTGTTAGCATGAAGCGTTTGTTCACTGAGAAGAAAAGCCCTGCACGTCCTTCCTGTCTCCATGACAACAGTCTGTTGACAACGGCCGCTGTATGACCGACACTGCTCTATTACTTTTTTACTGCATGTTTTATATTTGAGATCGTTTTACGCAAAACTACGGGAATGTCATACATTTAAAAAAACTCAACTTGAGCGCTCGGAGCGGCTCAAAAAGGTGGAACGCCCGTAAAAAAAAAACTGTGCTTCGACTCTCGACAGCCGCCTGCTGCTAAGAACGCTTTCTACTCATTAAAAACAACTGGAAAAAGACGCCTGCGCTCATAAAAAATGCTTGTTTGTTTTTTTTTTACCTTTTTTCCTTTATTGAATAAGACAGATAAAGAGAGACAAGAAATACTGGGAGGAGAGAGAGGGGGGACGACATGAAGGAGGGCGAGGGCAGATTCGAACCCACTGCTGCTGCTATAGGACTATAGCCTCTGCACATGGGGAGTGCCGCTATCTGGCGCCTCCTTATGTTTCTACTCATCAGATACCCAAACAGTGTTAGCAGCCAGCAAGAACTCATAGAGGATCATTTAGCTCATTATGTCCAGCATGTGGGCATACACACTGCCATCCCACAGGATGTCAGATTATAATTTACAGAACATTTTGTTGCTCACAGATTCGAGAAGTTTCAAGGAATATCATAAACGTTTTGGGAAAGGAAAAAAATACTCTCGCACTACTCACATTGTTTGTGGGGTGGAGTGGTAGGCTTTTGTCTTTATTTGGACAGCAATGCTAAAGGTAAAGACAGAGATAGAGTAGGGAATGACATGTACCAAATAACATCTGGATCGAGTGCTAAACCTGCAACTATAGGACCATCAGGTCTCTGTATGTGGTCGCAGGGGACCTGCTCTACCAGGTGAGCTAATCCAGCAGCCCTGTTCTGAGCATCATTTGATTTAAATAATAAATGGATATGAGCTTGTTTGATTCTTTTCTAGTCTTCTGACTACTCAAAGCACTTTTACACCGCAGGTCACACCTACACATTCACACACTGATGGTAGAGGCTGCTGAGTAAAGAGTCCATCAGTTTTAACTCACACATTCACACGCTGCTGACGGACCAGCGGGTTGGGGTTAAGTGTCTTGCCCAAGAACACATCGGACATGTGGCTGCAGAAAGTGGGGATCAAACCCCCAAGAGAAAGAGACAACCGACTCTACCACTTAGCCACAGCTGCTGCCCCATTAGCGTGTTAGCATCGCAGCTAACATGAAGGCTTTTAGTCTCTTAAAAGTGGCACTGCTCAGCGTTGTAGATGATCGATAGATTTGTGATAGATGGAATTTATAAGATTACATTTCTTAATCAGTCAATTCTGTTTATTTTTCAAACTTGTGATGGTGATCGTTGCCTTTTAATCAACAAGATGTTCTGTCTTTAAGAAGATCTGTTAACAAGCATTTTGAATCGTGCTGAATCATTTTCTGTTTCCTGCTCTTTTTTAGTGTAATTTCTCACTAATAATGCCTCATATTTTGTTATTAGTTTAAAGGCCACGTTTTCTGCTGACACCTGGTTTTACCACGTCCTGTTTTCCTTGAGAAAAAAACCTTGTAGAAAAAAGTTCTTTAGAAGCATTTATCTTGAAATTACAAACTGCAGAGCTTTTTTGTTTGCACTGTGGTTTCCAGCTGCACGGGAGGGACGCTTTTACTGTGTGGTTGTTTTTAAAATCTCTATCTTCCTTCTTTTTTCCGCTTTGTGCAAAGAACCTGCTCTCTGCCGTACTGGTAATTAGTGCGTGCATGACAATAAAGTGAAATGAAATGTAATCTTTGTGTGCTGCTTTGTTAAGTGGATCTGTGGGGGCTGAATGCACTCGAACAGTCGTTAACAAAAAGGCAAAAAGAACAGCTCCGTGTTCCTGCAGCTGCACACAGAGGCAGCAGGATGGAGCTGAGAGTGTGCGTGCTTAGCTGACTGTCACTGAATGATTAAGGGTAAGAAATATAGTGCAGTGCTGGCAGCGTTGCATGCTGGGAAAAAGTGGAGCTAAAGGCGGGTGCTGGTTAAGGCGCTTACCGTGGTCCAGCTCAGACGGGATCCGGAAGCCTTCCTCCTTTACCTGCATGCTTATTGTGTGTTACATAAAGAGTTTAAGAAGCTTCTTTATCAAACCTTTTGGTAAGCTGCTGTGATCGTCTGGCCTGCTTACATCCCTCCAAGTCGCGAAACGTTTACATGAAACCCAAAAAACAGTCTGCAGTGTGTAAACAGTGTGATGCTGGAGGAGGGGTGTAGACTTTTTTAAGTGAGTGTAGATGTGGAGCAGTCCTTTGTTTCTCTCTGGACAAACAGAGCAGCTGTTTTCTGCAGATGGTTGCTTGTTTTTTGATTCTGCTTTAAAGATGGTCGGTTTAATATTGGCTCTCAAGTCTGATTTATACTTCAGCGTAGATCTGCAATACTTCGCCTTAACAACCGTAGCTGGCAGTGCGATTTCCCACATTCTCAGTTTGTTCATGAGCAGGAAACCATGGTGACTGAAACGGAGCATATTATGTTGGAGCTGATAAATGGCATTATTGCGTTCTTCCCTCTGCAGAATAGTTTTTTAAACAGCAGCAACACTGGAAATATTGTAAAAGCAGGACCAATCACAGGGCTTGCAGGTCAGCATGGTTTCAGCTCTGTTGTCTGCAGACGGCTGCTGTGTGGGGAGTCGGGCTGTGTTTTTGTTTGTAACAGCAGAATGACACTGACGGGTCAGAGGGCAGGAGTTTGACACTTTGCTCTGATGCTCAGAGTCACTGCTCTGCCAATCTGCAGACAAAGTGTGTGCAGACATTTTATTTCTGCCATTTATGAACATGAACTGTGAGTGTTGCATCCAGAGGTGAAGAGTAACGACTAATACTGTGTCAATATTGAAGCAGAGTTTACATTTTTCTTTTTTTATTGTTTAAAGTCTTTATTTGTGATTTTTCACACTTAAATATAAATCAAGTATCTCCTCTGAAAATAACTCTGTGAGTCATGACTGTCTACAATGGGTGTAACACCCGAGTCCCACTGTCTGTGATGTTTTCAGAGTTTTCAGAGTCCTATCTTCACTTTGTTTACATCGCCGGGCAACAATACCCCTAGCTAGCCAACATGACAGCTAACCTCTGTTTGTTGTATCCTTTAGCCTCTGTTGATTGGTCGGGTGATTTAACTCCTGATCTAAACCGGCACGCCAGACGACATTTTTTTTTTAACCTCCACTCTTTTGAAACAAACCTTTAATTACTTGAGCTTTCATAAAGGTGTTGAGGCCCTGGCTGTATTGTGTTTATTCTCTATGTGTTGAGTTTGTTTGTGTTTGTGTGTGAGAGTGAGACCTCTGTGTGTGTGTGGATCTTCGATGCTGCGCCATAGGTTGAGCTCCGTGATTGGCTGGAGGAGCAGATCAGCATGGAGCGAGGGCGCCTACATGATTGGTCTAGAGTCTGCGTGTCAATCTTTAAAGTCATCTGGGATCCTCATCAAGAGCGCCGTTTTCAAACTGACAGCAGCAGATCCTCGTTTTGTCCCTGGCCTCCGAAACTCATTCCTTTATAAATTGTTGTTCGAACCTCGTTTTTAATTGAGTTCATTTCTGAAATCCAGGTCTTTATTTCAGAGTAATGAATTAGTTTGAGAAGCAGTACTGCCATTTTCTTTTGTACTCATTTGTCTGCTGTTCTTGGTTAAGTGAGGGAGTTAGATTCAGCGATTCTCTTTTTGGTTTCTTTTGTTTGTTTCAGGTAGTTTTACAAGAAGACATCATTTAGTTAGTTTGTTTGTTCCAATGAGCCAATGTGCTTCAGTTGTGAGAGTGTTGAAGTTTCAAACATTAGTCCTGCATTTGGTTTGGGGACCATGGAGGAAACATTCATTTTTGGATGGAAACATGGCGTATGCATTGTGTACCTTCTCTATCATGATGTTGAAGGATCAAACACACGAGAAATGGAAAGTCGGCTGGGTCGACGAGGTGCCTGAGAGTGAAAGTGATGTGTGTGTGTATAAGTGTGTACTTTTCCACTTCTGGTTGCATCATCCAAAGAAAACTCAAGAAGACGGTTTACAATTTGTCCGAGGCTTTTACTCCTGGTAGCGCCCGACACTGCATCGAGTGAGGGTGCTATTATTAGTCCAGGTTGTCCAAATGGAGCTGAACCCCTCAGCCTTAGAGTGCCTCACTGCGTGCATTGAACTTCAAAGGATCACAGGGAATAAGGTTAAAAAAATCTGCAGCAGCTTCTTTAAAAATCAGCGAGCTGAAGGCCGCCGTGATTGTGGAGCTCGTAGTGACAAACGTCTTCTGATCTACCAGCGACCGCAGTCTGTATATGAGGGGTGGATGTAGCCCGGGTCAGCTCCAAGCATGAGGAGTTTCTTGTTCTGGGGTTTAATCACATTCATGTAAAATGTTTTCCAGCTCTTGTTAGTAAATGTGACACACACTTCTTTTTTTAAAAGCTTAAGACGTTGTACTCTGATGCATCAAATAACTTCATAATGTGATTACTTATCTAAAGAAATCCCCAGACCCCCCTTTAAAGGTCTGGAGCCTGCATGATCCACAAATCCAGCCATCTTTTGGTAGCGACTTCTTTAGATACAAATATATAAAGTCGATTAGACTTGTTAGCCTTTTCACAACAATGCAGTGTGAAGATACGAGCATAATAAAGAGCGCTAGCATTAGCATGCTAATACAACAATGCAGTGTTGAAGAAAAGCTTTTCTTGAAGTAGTATTTTATGATGCTGAACACTGATTCGAGGCCACCCCAATTCATTTGTGCCGAGAGCCCCAACAGACTAGAATCGCCACTGGAGCTACGTAAACCTATGCTACAGGGGGGTTTGATGCAGAAAGTGTTCACCCTCAAGTGTTCACCCTCAAGTGGACACCTGAGGAACTGCAGTTTTTGCCTTTTTTCACATTGGCTCTAATTTTCAACACTGGAGGTTTCTTCTTGTTTTCAAGTCTTCTTAAAGTTTTAATCTGCGATTTTTCACACTTAAATGTAGAAATCAAGTCTATCCTCTGAAAATAACTCTGTGAGTCATGACTGTCTACAATGGGTGTAACACCCGAGTCCCACTGTCTGTGATGTTTTCAGAGTTTTCAGAGTCCTATCTTCACTTTGTTTACATCGCCTGGACGGCCGGCTGACTCCTCCCCTCGTGTATAAAAGTTGTTTAATTGAGGGACTAGAGAAAAGAAGAATAACATACTGTACTCACTGCTTAACTGTGTTTCTAGATCACGCTCATTTCAGGTAAATTTACATGCAGTGTGAAGATACCAGCATAATAAAGATCGCTAGCATTAGCATGCTAACACAACAATGCAGCGTGAGTTGTTTTGGTTTCATGCTGGTGCTCAAGGGCGACATCTGCTGGATCAAAACGTTGCACATTCTTCCTTTAAAAACAACACAACGTTGTTTTTAGTGACTCTGGTTCCATTCAGAGTAAAGCTCTGCATCTGTTGATTTATAAGTTGTTACCATGGTGATTGGTCAGACAGGATATAGACACAGCAATGCTAACCGTCTCATCTAATTCATGACTTATTTTTCTCAGCAGGACATGAGAAGTGGCCATCAGCCTCTCTTAGCCGCACGCTTCATCTTCTTCCACATTCTCTCTCTCTCTCTTTTACCCTTTTCTGTTGACATCATGTGCCGTCTAATTGGGTGAAGCGGTAGACTTTGGGGCATCCTCTGGCAGGAGGAACGAGGTCAGGGGCTTTACTGGAGGGAAGTCGTGATCTCCTGCCTCTGCTTGTCTCTACCTGTGCAGGTGTTTGAGAAATGTTGACTTTATTTCTTGACAGGTGGTTATAATCCTTTTTTTTAAATCCTTTTGCCTTTAGAAGATGAACCAAAAGAACCGACAGGATACTAGTAAACATTCAACATATTTTTCCACCAGTTTTACAAATAATTCAATTTTCTCATCATCTCGTATTTAGGCCATCCCATAATGTCAGAGGAAGCTTTCTCGTGACCCTGGTGATGTCATTGTGAAGTCTGCAAACAAACTGTAAAATGAAGATGACATTTATTTTTGTAGTTTTATTTTATGATCTTTATTTTTCTCAGGTTGGGATGATAAACATTATTTGATTTGATGCTAATGACCAAGGATTAAATCAACATCATCCAAGAAGCACCATTACACATATATACTTATGTGGTGCATTATGGGAAATGTAGGACCCAAGGTTTTAGGGGTGTGACGCTTGGTAGGCCTCAGCTGCTTGATTTTTACGGACCAACCGCTGCCTGGGAGTGAAGCCACAATATTAAGAGCTCCCCCTGCTGGCTGGCTACAGTATGCCCCGCCTCCTCCATGTTAACAGACACGACATGGTTCAAGTAAAAAATACACATGAAGTACATTTCTGTTGAACCTGGACTCTGTTTTTATACCTGTAAAAACTTCAACCAATGTCTGCCACGAGGTACCAATCTGATGAACCAATCAGACGCCTCCCTGTCTCCCTGCTCACTCTCTACCTCTTGTGTGCTCTAGCTCACACTCAAAGCTCGTCACCGATGACTTTAGGAGTTTAAACTGAGAGTTTACTGACCGCTGAATGAGACATGAGACGACGGAGTTTCTACACAATGAGATGAGCTGAGGTCCACTTCTGGAGGGACGGCGCTCGTTCATGTAAGTGAGGGGGCGTGGCTTTAGACGGAGCACAGAGGGAATGCTACTTTCAAAATCATGCTAGTTTTTTAAAAATGACCAACCCTGACTTTAATGGTGAGATATCAGAGTGAGGGGGCCGTCCACATCAGCGGTACTCAGTATCTCTGACATTTTACCGGTCAGTTAAATGTGTACTTCGGTAAGCAGAAGGGGGCGGAGCTTCAATTATGCGATTCCACTAAACCAGCTCAAAAAATCTAATAGCTCATTTGAGAAAAAAAAAAAAAAAAGACACCAAGAACTACAAAGATGTGATGAAAAAAACATCTGTATTTAAATAAAACATTCTGCTAACTTTGTATTTTAAACATCTGTATCGATAACAGACCCTCATGTTCTCAACCTGTGCGTCTTGATGATTCACTCACAGTCGATAGTCTGACTCACAGATCGACATCATTAGAGGTGTAACACATACAAATGCAATAATCCATAATGTTTTCACGTCAACAACAATCATAGGAACTGTGATGATGAAATGAGAAATCAAAACAACAAAACAGGAAGTGAGGCGTCCTTCATAAAAACAAACAACCATGTAAAGAGCGAGAGGGAACCATGAGCGACATCAGTCTGAATTTATATGAGAGATTTAGATTCAAACAAACCGACCTTCTCTGAGCGGTTTAACGAGAGCGAGCGCAGGTAAATGTCTCGCTCAAGGGCACTTTGACATTTGTTTATTTAAGGAGGAGGAAGACAGACATTTGACCACTTACTCCCCGATAGTTTCAGGATCCAGACGGACGACCCCCCGGGTTGTTCTCAATCCATCTCAATCCAATTCTGTACGCTCCGAGGGCCCTTCTACTGCTAAACTGGGTGAAGACCTTTTCATCAGACTCCCGCAGGAGATGACAGCAGATTGTTGCTCTCTTTGTACCGGTGATTACACTTTTGATTTGACGTCAGACACAAGAGCAGGTACTGAAGGGGGGGCGGCAGGAGACTTTTGTCAGCTGGTGGAATAGTGGAGGGGGGGTCTGTGCCCAAACAAAATTGTCAAATTGTTGATGGCCTTTATTAGCTCGCCCTGACCCCTCACATCTCTCAAGCCCCCCACTACTGACTGAGTGGCCCGCAAGCCCTGAACACAAAGATGGAAAAAATAAATCTCAGAGTGCCCTTTAATAGAAACTCATCCCAGCAATCGCAAATAGAAAGAACTGGCTGATAGCAGTAAACGCCATCATGTTCTTACCTCAGACAAATTACGGCGGCTGTTATGAAGCCTGCATCAGCCTGCTGTGATGGATATTTTCAGTCTGAGAAAAGAGGAAGTTGATCAGAAAAAAGCTCTCTCTGCAGTCCCCCCTCTGAGGTCACCACACAGGCGTAATTACACAGCTCCTCCTCACGCTGCCTGTGTGACTCTGTGGGCCGGTGTGTAAACACTGCCATCTACTGGTGGACAGAGGAACTGCCTGCTGCTGCTGCTGATGCTGCTGCTGCAGAACCAACACTTCACCTCGGGCCTGTACTGTGTCACTGTCAGGCCCACACAGCTCAGCGTGAAGAGCGCTCTCCACACTGCAGCAACAACATTTAGAGTTCTGTGAGTTTACTCATCAACCGCTGCAGATTGAAAATACAACATCACCAAAACACCACATCTTCCATTCTTCATATGGAAGATGTGGCTCTGAATGTTTGACTGACAGCTGACCAGACACTTTCAAAGCCCTGGACAGGCTCTAATACGTCGAAATCTCCGCTGTCAAAGTCCTTACCTGCACCACGCCTTGGCAGCACATCAACGCCGACCATCATCCACCTCCACTGGCTCCCAATCCCGGATCAAATACAGAACACTCCTCCTCACTCATCAATCCCTCCTCACCCCTCAGTACCTCTCTGACCTCCTTTATAATTCTAGGATCTAGAAAAAAGGGAACAATGTCAGTAAGAGCAAACGATCAGCTTTGAGTCTGATTGGACACACAGGTGCTGACAGGAAGTGACCAGAGGCAAAGCACAACATTGAGGGCAGTTCTTGAGAGCTCTAATGAGTATAGAAACCATCTTTATAAGTCGTCGTTATCAAACAAAAACCATCGTCATTACCATCATCATCATCAATAATATGGAGACCATCATCATTAAGTTAGTAGGTATTCATGAAAGAGCTGGGTCTTTAGCAGCACACCACGTCCTGAAACCTCCAGTCCTCGGTCAC
Organism: Labrus bergylta; assembly: GCF_963930695.1. Taxonomy (NCBI): domain Eukaryota; kingdom Metazoa; phylum Chordata; class Actinopteri; order Labriformes; family Labridae; genus Labrus; species Labrus bergylta. The sequence goes on from NC_089197.1 coordinate 1,985,728, forward strand.
TCAGCCTGCTATCCATACCACACACACCAGACTCTGCAACGTCTCTCTGTCATGTTTTATTCACTGTTATTGTAAAAGTGAGCTGAGACTAAAAGGTAAGGTAAGGAAAGTTAAAACACTTTCGTTGTAGAGATAGAATAAACTATCAGGCCTCAGTCACTTCAAGATCGTCCCTTCATGCAATGACTCTGATGTCTATGGAGACATCAGAGACACCCCCCCCCCCCCCCCCCCCAGTCATCCTACAACCTCCTTTAACTCTGCCTCTCCATCGCTCTCCAATACTTTTGCTACCCGTCTCTTTGTTCTTTGTTTTGGTCCCTCCACCATACAAAGCGCCCTTGGGTCCCTTGAAAGGCGCTACATAAATCCAATCTATCTATTATTATTATTATTATTATTATATATAGTAGTTTGAAGCTTCAGCAGTGAGATTGGTCATACATCACTGATTGCACAGCTCTGGACAGCTCCCTGTCAATACTGTTCACTTACATCTACCTCCAGCAAAGTATCTTTTCTTCATTAAGACTAGGAATGCTAAGTTAAATCCTGGTTGTATATATTCTCATTTTTAGTTTTGATATTTTTAGTGCTTATTTACTTTGTAGTTAATATTATATTGTGTTTATTTGCTAACATTGTGTGTTGGATAACCTGCTGCTGTAACGCCACAATTTCCCAGTTTGGGATCAATAAAGTAATTCTATTCTATTCATTTGAAAGCTACAGAAAACAACAACAGGGCACCAGCTTACCTCCGTCTGGCAGTGGAGTGGTCTCTGAAGTGGTTACAGGCACACCTGTGAGGGAGACGTGAAGGTAGAAAAGAAAAAGAGTGGAAAACGGTGACGGGTTTCAGCCTAATGGTCTTCATCAGAGCGTCAGAGAACTGTACAGGTGAGCTGGGATAGAAACAGGGAAGAGCTTCCTTGTTGTGTCGAGGAAGTTAAGTTAAGTAAGTGGAAAACTGCAGAGGACTGCGTTTGAAAACTAGAAAACATAAACGCATAAAACTCTCTTCAGTATGTGAAATGTTTATTTAAAGAAGCTGCTCTGACTTTGGCTAACTGTCTTGTTAGCGCAAGTGGTGACCTCCAGTGTTGAAAAAGCCGATGCTGAAGTGTAAAATCCTGCAGTTCCTGGAGTGTCCACTAGAGGCTGGCTGCAGAAGCACAGGAAGTCACATACACACCCATTCTAAAAAGCCTGTTTTTACAGCAGAGATGAACATGTTTACAGCCTGGTTCAAAAAACCAAATAGGTGTGATTAGCTCATGTCTGGATGGACACACACTGTACGGGGGGTGAATGTTTTGATGACTCATCAGTTTTGATTTGATGAAGGATAAGAGTTATTCACAATAAGGCGTGTAGCTGACCTGATTGACAGGTGGGCGCGGTGTAACGGTTTGTCAGGAGGTTTAAAACCCGCCTCAGCTCCAGCTCTCAGCCTGTCGTTAGGTTGACTGAAAGTTAGACTGAGACAGGATTTCCAGCATGGAGACCGCCATCGATGGGACTCCAGCGCCCCCTGCAGGAACAGACGAGTAACGCCACTCAGGCTTCAAACATAAATCATTTCCAGTGTATATCTAATTTATAACCTCGACTTTGTCATCATAACTCAACTATCCTACATGAGCTTTTCTTTATAGTTTCAGGGTCTTTTTTTAAAACATTTTATAGAAACAATCGTTGACATTTCTCATTTTTAAGATCACGTCTGACAATTCTCCAAAAAAGTGAAGAGAACAATCGATGTGGAAAAACGTTTTATTGATACACTGAACAACATTTATTAACGAGCGAACAGCTGATGATACAAGATGACCGAGAAGCAACAAGGGCGTCTCCCCCGGCCCTCATGAATCTCTCTCTCTGTGAGGTAGCGTCCCCGCTCTGTGATTAGACGTCACACGCTGACGAAGCGTTCGACCTTCATCATGTACGCCGGCTTCAGGTAGCGCTGCAGCTCGTCTTTCTTTAACCACAGCAGAGAAGCGTTTGGAGCGGCGTCGGCGGGGGGGCCGTCGTCTGACAGAACGGCTTTGAAGAAGAACACCTTGGTCCCCACCGTGCTCTCCGTCCGAGCGGCTCGGGGCAGTTTGTACTTGTAGACTCCGCAGGGGGCGTTTCCCAGGAAAGTCGCCTTGAAAGCAGCTGCTGCAGGAAGAGAGAGAAGGATCTGTCAGCTGATTCGGCGGGAGGTGGACTGAAGTGCAGATGTTCCCTAAAGTTAATGCACTTGTATAATTAAGTGTTGTATTAGCCTAATGCTCTGTTTTTCATTCTCCGCCGTGACAGCAAAACACTTTTCCCAATTAGGCTTTAATCCAATCTCATGTCGACTAAATCACCGGCTCCCAGCGGGCCGCACATGGCAGGAAACCAGCCATGTTAGACGCTTCTCTTCCCACTGAGCCCGGCTGTATTAACAACGGATCAACTCCTGCTACTGTAAAAACACAGAATAACCCCACCCCCACTCCTCCAGACGTTCCATGTTAATGTCAAGTGGAGAGTCTTAATGGCGAGTGATTGATGGAGCCGGCACATTAATAGTTCATGAGCAGTGTTGTGAAACTGTTTAACATACTCAGCGTTTTATTTGAATGCTTAAGAGCTTAAAAAGCTTCATTTCTGTCGTCAGCGCGGAGAAGAGGAAAAAAGAAAGGCGGTTTTTAAATGTTTAAATATCTGGTGGATGCAGCCGGGTCACTGCTGCGTTTTGTTCCACGTTTCAACCAGCTGTGACTCCTCCTGTCGTTAGCTCGCTGATCCCTGAAGTGAGGCCGAGCCCCTCCGCTGACATCAGACGAGCTCTAAAGTGGATATGACAACTCACCACGATCTCTGAATACTGATTGGTTTAAAAAAGCTGCAGATTGTTGTGACCCTCTTGTTGTGGTTAATAAGGATGTTTATACCACGCGGCTATTTTAGATAAGAGCACATTAAAACTTCAACGATGCCGACGATAAAACTGAGCCATTACAGCTAAAGAGACCAGGATGTACTCCGCTAATAATGCAGCATATGGAGCGTGTTACAATAATACTCCCAATCAGAGGAGATTCTGCTGTAAGCAAACGCTGCGGAGGTTAATTGAAATGCATTTAAACCCGTTTTCCACACGACCTCCTCGCTCGTTCTCTCTCTGTTATGTTTTATTCACTGTTGTTGTAAAAGTGAGCTGAGACTAAAAGGTAAGGAAAGGAAAGTTAAACACTTTCGTTGTAGAGATAGAATAAACTATCAGGCCTCAGTCACTTCAAGATTGTCCCTTCTGGGCCTCCGTACATGTGTGGTGGTGACTGTGTCTGCAGAGACTCTGTCCTCTCACTGGATTTTACTGTTCTGATTTGTTCTGGTTGACTCGGGATGTTTGTGGGCGGAGCTGGTGTGTTTCCTCCAGCCAATGACAGCGCAGCAGGTGAGTTTAGGAGTGGATACAGTTCAGTGATTGGACGAGATTCAAAGCGGTGAATATGACGGACGAGGACGTAGCAGCAAAGAAGAGAAAATATAATGAGAGTGAGGAGAAACACCAAGTGGATAAAGATCGTTCTAAAACGAGGGTGAACCTTGTGTTGGACGTGGAGTTGGTCTACTTCCTGTTGGACAGGAAGGTGATGAACACTGCAGTGTAGTGTTACAAGGTAGGTAGGTACAAGCAGTAAACGTACACACTACGTCCTGCAGGGGGCGGGGCTTCTGGTGGGGAAGATGA
>NC_089197.1:1994460-2059460 GCF_963930695.1 Labrus bergylta
TCTCCTGGTCCCTGCCGTCCTCCTCTTCGTCCGAGTCGTAGTCGTCCGCCTGCTTCCTGCTCAGCCGCTCGGCGTCCCTCCAGCAGACGCTGCTCGTGGTCTGACAGCAAACTTTTCTCAAACTCCATCTGTCAGGGGGTCAGAGCAGGTTCTCATTACACACCTGGGATCCTTCGACGCCGCGCTGACCCTCATAGGCTGATTGGGATTTTAGTTTTTTAAGGAGACTTTTGAAGAATCTGGTAGAAAACATGAACGTCTCATGACCGTCTCATGACCGTCTCATGACCGTCTCATGAACGTCTCATGACCGTCTCATGAACGTCTCATGAACGTCTGTAGCTTTAAGACAAAACAGCTGATGTTTCAGTAACTCTGTTCAGGTTATTAAAAAAACAACATTTTTATTATCAGGATATGACTCGACTTAAAGCATCAAATAATCTGTAAGTGTGCAGCCTTACTTTAGGTTTTATATTTAACAAACTAAAGCTCTCTAAAATCAACATTAAAAAAAAAAAAAAGGACAAATTTAACTTCTTATTCTCCTCTTCTTATTTTTTGTTTTGTCTGGTTGGTTAATGCAGCCATGATGTTTACGCCTTGCTGTTGTACATGATTATAATTGAATATAATCATCTTGTGCACACAAGATCATAAACTGTGCTAAGTAATAATCATCTTGTGATAATTGCAGGAACATGTTAGATGTGAACAAAATCATTATACCTGGGCTCAAAATTTGTATTTATTTATTTATATTTTGGAGGATTTCAGAAGCTCTGTATCAAGTAGGGCTGAGTTTGAAAAAATCCATATGGCCATATATCGTCATGTGCTCATTACAAATACATGTATGGATGCAGATGTTACAGAATCGATATGGCTGCAAAGCTGTGATGACAGTTTTCAAAGACAGTTTACCTCTAGTTCAGTTCACAATAAAACCATCTCCACAGCTCTGGGATTAAAATGTTTTCATGTATTTCTCAGATCTCTGAGGATCTGAGCTGAAGTGTTTTAAATTGTAGGATCCTTAACATGCCTCTGCTGTTATTCTCAACCATTAAGAACAGCTGTTGTAGTGAATTCTGTGTAGGACATTATCCAAAATCAATGTCCTATATCCAGGACCAGGGGCGGTTCTGGAGTCTGTTGGGGCCCGAAGCAAAATTCACTGAGGACCGCTCCGACCAGCATTCATCGCCATTAAATTAAAGATAATCTGACACCAAGGGCAACTTTACTGAACAACTCAAGTTTCACAGGAATATTGGAACTCTTGAATACTGTCAGATGGGGCCCCCCTTAGGGAGGTTTCCTCCTAAAAATTGCTGTGATTTAAAGTTTGTCAGCCCTCATGGGACCCTTACTTGCCAGGGGCCCCAAGCAGTTCTCTGCATTTCCTGCTGACAATAATAAATAAAGATAAAAATGATAATAAATAATAATAATAAATAAATAATAAAATAATAATTAATAAATAATAATAATAAAAAATAATAAAAATAAAATAAATAATAATAAATAAATAATAAGTAATAAATAAAAATAAAATAAATAATAAAAATAAAATAAATAAAGAATAATAAATAAAGAATAAAAATAAAATAAAAAATAAAAAATAATAAGTAATAAATAAAAATAAAATAAATAATAAAAATAAAATAAAAAAAATAATAATCAATAAATAATAAAAATAAAATAAAATAAAATAAATAATAATAAATAAATAATACAAATCAAATATAATAAATAATAAAAAAAAAAATAATAATAATCAATAAATAATAAAAATAAAATAAAATAAACTTTTTTTTAGTAGCCCCAGCATCAACATGTTCCCTTGTTGTACAGTAACGACCCTCTTGCTGCAGTCTTACACTGTGTGCATGGTGAACATTATTCTGAAACATACCTGCTGCAGCATCTCTTTGAACTGCCGCTCTATCGGGCTGCAGTCCGCTGAAATGACCGGAAGCCTCTGCAGACACACCGCCGCCATCAGAGTCCACGGTGACCCCCCCGCTGTCCGGCACCGCTTTGGTCTGCGGGGGTCGTCCGACAAGCAGAAGTCCCGAAAGAAACACGAAGTCCCGGGTTTCCCCCGCCGCTGTCCTCCTGAAACCGGACAGAAACTGTAGGAGAGACCGACTCGCCATCCTTCTACAGGGGGCAGCCATTTTCTTCTGATGCATTCACGGTCGTCTGAAATTAAAGGAGTCACTCTGGTTTCACTCAGGATAAAAAAAAAAAAAGGCTGGATCAAAGTGATTCCCTCAGTTGATGTAAAAAATGCTCATAAAATAACAACATCAGCATTTAAAATAGATTTTTTATATTTTTGTTGCTTTCATAAACGAGACAGTTTCGCTGATATCTGCAGTTATATGTTGAAGTGCCATTTTTACGGAGTTTTTGAATGCAGCATCGCTTATAACTTCCCATAACTCTTTGCGGGATGTCGATCAGTTCATTCAGTTAGAACTACGGGGGAGGTTATATAATTCACCTTTTTTTAAAAGACAAAAACCTCTGTACTCATAAACTAGAAATGTACATAATTATTAAATAAGTAAAAGTTGATATTCTCTTTTAAATATTATCTGTTAAAATGTGTTGTTTTAAGCAATACATGTATTGAAGTCCTTTGAAACCCCCTACGTGGTAATAGGTGTGTGATCTGGACTTACAGCGTCCTCAATGTCAGTTGTGTGTTGTAGCTCGCTGTCTGAGGGCGAAGCCGCCGTTTCCGAGTCTTTAATCATGTTTACATTAAACTGTGTGAGGAGTCTGTGCCGACACGTGGCTGCGAACGCCACCGGAAGTGCTGTGTAAGTGTTCCAGGTTTACTCACGTTAGCTGACGGCTAACTCTGACGTCATGTTACATTGTGTGTGTGTGTGTGTGTGTGTGTGTGTGTGTGTGTGTGTGTGTGTGTGTGTGTGTGTGTGTGTGTGTGTGTGTGTGTGTGTGTGTGTGTGTGTGTGTGTTCCACAGATGTAGAAACGTTGGACTGCAGAGGACTTTATGTAGCAGCTCAGTGAGACATCAGGGAGCTGCAGACTCTGAGAACACATCCAAAGACTTCAGGTAACACACACACACACACACACACACACACCTCCATGTGTGTGTGGTTTCCCTTCTAACTCGTGTGTTTGCATACCAGATGGGTGGTTATCAACTGGTGGGTTGGGACCCAAAAGTGGGTCGTGAAGTTTAAGGGGGCGGGGTCACACTGATCATCTGTAGAGATAAACATGTAAACATGATAAACATGTAAACATGTTCATCTCTGCTGTAAAAACAGGCTTTTTAGAATGGGTGTGTATGTGACTTCCTGTGCTTCTGCAGCCAGCCTCTAGTGGACACTCAGGGAACTGCAGGATTTAACACTTCAGCATCGTCTGGTCATGATTTGTCTTTAGCGGGTGTCGGTGGGTCCTGAGTCGAGATCAGTTGAGAACCACTGTCCTGTTTAAATGTTTATTGAGATGTTGTGTTTGAATCCTCCAGCCAGCTTCCTCCACTCCCCGGTCAGGAGAGTTCACTCCGATGGGGAGGAAAGAAGTTTGAAGAGTTACCGATCGTTCACATTAAAGCCACCTACAACAAGTAAGTAGCAGCCATAGAATAGTTGTCACTGCGGTATCAACCAATGGGGATCCGATGTGAATAAATACAGATGTAAATGTAGTGCACTAAAGATCTCGTGCCTCATCCAACTTGTGCACAATAATTATGTTGTGTGCACAAGTTTTCCTTATTTTTTAAACTTTGAAGACTTTTTTAAGAGTTCAGTGTCCCCGCAGAAAACTGTTTCCAAGAGGTTTATATTTGTGAAAATGTCAGAAGTAAGATTATGAATATAATGGTGTGAGTCTCCATGCTAAGCTAAGCTAATTGATTGATCATTGATGAGCTGGTAATCGTTCAGATTGTCTTCCTGAGCCTGCAGCAGCTTCAGCGTGGCCTCGAGCTCGAGCCTCCATCTGAGCTTTAGTCAGAAGCTTCCTGTCCTTCAGATGATCCCTCCTCTCCTTCCTCTCCTTCCTCTCCTACTCCTCCTTCCTCTCCTTCCTCTCCTTCTCCTCTTTCCTCTCCTACTCCTCCTTCCTCTCCTTCCTCTCCTTCCTCTCCTTCCTCTCCTTCTCCTTCTCTTCCTTCTCCTCCTTCCTCTCCTTCCTCTCCTTCTCCTCCTTCCTCTCCACCTTCCCCTCCTTCTCTTCCTTCTCCTCCTTCTCCTCCTTCCTCTCCTTCCTCTCCTTCCTCTCCTTCTCCTCCTTCCTCTCCACCTTCCCCTCCTTCTCTTCCTTCTCCTCCTTCTCCTCCTTCCTCTCCTTCTCCTCCTTCTCCTCCTTCCTCTCCTTCTCCTCCTTCCTCTCCTTCCTCTCCTCCTTCCCCTCCTTCTCTTCCTTCTCCTCCTTCTCCTCCTTCCTCTCCTTCCTCTCCTTCTCCTCCTTCTTCTCCTTCTCCTCCTTCTTCCTCTCCTTCCTCTCCTTCTTCTTGAAGTCGTCATATCACTTTAGGTTAGGTGAGAACACCTGACTAGGACCCAAAGATCATAGCTCAATATTTTTCAGCTGATACCCTTTTTTTTGATGTTGATGATGAATATGGCATCAAGTCGGGCACCAAATCCTCACCTGAGTTTCTGAGAGTTTCACTGAATCAGAAGTAAGAGCAGCAGACACAGAGCAGATTCTAAATCTGAACAATGACATGACGCTGTCCGTCCAGTTGTGGGGAACAAACCTCTCGTCCTCTGTGTGACTGTGTAGTTCATTTGAGCGCCAGTGACCCGGTAAACTGTCCTGTTCTGTACCAGCACACACATCCAGATGACGGACAGCGTAGGAGAGTCTCTGGTCAGGACGTCCTGTGGAACCGAAGGCTTCAAGAACATCAAGAAGTCGACGCCAGTCGCCGCTCAGACTGCAGGAATCTCAGCTGCCTCGGTGAGTTCTCATATTTTACTCTCACACTCTTCCTCACGGTGAGAGGTAACCATGCTCAGACCCGGTTAGTCCTGGAGCAGTGTGAGTGCAGGCCTGCGGGGGGGAATGGGGAGGGGGGGACAATCATGCTTCAGTGCGGTACGGGACAACTTTCCAGTGTCAGTGCGCCCTGACTTTCTCTAAATGATTGGCCACCATGTTAACAAAGAAGTGCAATCATTCTTGTTTTAAAACCATAAATAAATATAAGTAAAGAGCACTGCGTCCCTCCTCCGCCTGTAAGTGATGTATGTTAAATACGTGTTGTACATAAACTGGCCTCATCGGGGGGGAGATGACGGAGCAGCAGGAGGTGTTAAGTGCTTCTTTAGACTCTTTATTAGTGTGATTTATGTGGACTGCAGGCTCACAGGGTCGAGCTCACACTGATTCACAGGGTGAGAAATGGAAGTGTTTAATTGTAGTGCCTTGTAGTCTTTCGTCACATTAGTGGATGTGTGAGATTATTTTAGACCCTGACCTCCTGTGTTTACATGTTGTAGAGCTGAAAATGAACATGTAGCGACCGACCTCATGAGAGTAGAAATCCCTCCTCGGCCCGGAAGTCCCTCTCCGAAACTCCTACCTACCCGACCTAAAAAGCCTCTGCATGTTTCTAATAAGCTCCACGAGCAGAAACGTGCTCAAACTAGGATCAATATTGGAGATGCTTTTGAAAAATGGAGAGAGGTTAGAACACAGAAAGGTTTACAGACCCATGCAGAGCTGGATAAACACTGAAGCTTCAGAGTCCACCACATGGTGACCTGAGTGAGCATCCACTCTAGAGAGGGGGGGGGGGGGGGACAGCTCTCTACAATGTTTTGAATTTGGACTGCAGTAACCCATTTTGAACACTAGGTGTCAGAGTTACATACTGCTCCTTTAATGGAACCTGTTCACACATTTTAGCGACAGGACGTTCTGCTCTTTCACTTCCTCTTTGCACTGAAATGAAATAAAATCTCAACCGGCTGTAAACTTAGACATCAATGGTCTGTGTGTGTTCCTCTGAACAGAAAGCCACAGCGAAGGGGGTGACGTTTGTCCGAGTCGTCATCAAAGGTATCGGCCCAGGACGTCAGGTGAGTAAGAGAACGAAGAATGTTTCTTTTATTTTGCATTAGTGCCTCGTGATCCCATTTCAGTGCATCTCTGCAGGCCCCCAAAAGCCTGAAACTATTGTCTTATAACTCAACCTTTTAAAAAGCATGCCAGTCGTTTCTTTAACGACTCATTCATTATTAACTTAATGGTTTAATTTATAAATGTTGGAAAATGACCACACCCGCCCCCCATCCTGTCCTCACTGGGATAGTCTCCAGCTGTGAGGTGAATGTGTGAACAACCAGAACAAGAGGATCTAGATTTTCACAATCATAACCAAAATTAAATCCATATTGATCTGAAACATCCTGTAATCGGTCAGACTGAAGTATAAACTTTGATATTTAATAAGCACAAGCAGCCTCATATTTCCTCTGAAATATGGAAAGCATTCAGGGTCATTTTAGGACGATGGGATGAAATGCAAACATGTTTTGCATTTTCTAGTACTGACCTGCTCGGCCCTTGATCTAATATTGAGAGTGCATCTGAAATAAACCCGTCAGTGCATGAAGAAAGACGACCTCTAATTATTCCAGTCCTCTCATGATGAGGATCATTTAAGGCCGTTTAAGCTAACTGACACATCTTGATCCGCTCCCATTAGCGTTGTTGATGAATGAATGCATTGTGTTGCAGGTCTGCGATCCAAGGCCTGACGATGGGCGGCCTGGAGGTGGTATCGATCACTGACAACACCCCCGTTGCCGCACAATGGATGCCAGCCCACGCAAAGCCAGAAGGACTTGAGCTCAGCGAAGACAGCATGCAGGAGGAGGAAGAAGCAGTGAGGACGGCGTGCGTTATGTGTAATATGCTAATAAAGTGTTCTGTTATGTAACCTCTGGCTCTGAGCTGACCTTACATAATTCATTTGTGAAAATAATTGCAGATGGTGTTTAGTAATGAGCAGAGAACAGGTGTCTCCGTCCTCCACTGCGACTGTTGACACATGAAGAAACCTTCAGTCTCACTGCAGGCAGCTCTGATGTTCATTAACCGGCCCGGTGTTTGCAGACAGAACAGAAACAGACTGACGGCGTGTTAGAGCCTGAACACACACACAACGCTCAACACACACAACACACAATGCTGACACACACACACACAATGCTTGAACACGCACACCGCTCAACACACACACACAATGCTGAACACACACACACAATGCTGAACACGCACACACAACGCTCAACACACACACACAATGCTCAACACACACACACAATGCTGAACACGCACACACAACGCTCAACACACACACACAATGCTCAACACACACACACAATGCTGAACACGCACACACAACGCTCAACACACACACACAATGCTGAACACACACACACAATGCTGAACACGCACACACAACGCTCAACACACACACACAATGCTGAACACACACACACACACACAACGCTCAACACACACACACACACACCGCTGAACACACACGCTCAACACACAACGCTCAACACACACACGCTCACACACACAACACAACGCTCAACACACAACGCTAAACACACAACGCTCAACACACACAACCACGCTAAACACACAACGCTAAACACACAACACTCAACACACACAATGCTGAACACACAACGCTCAACACACAACGCTCAACACACACACAACGCTCAACACACACACAACGCTCAACACACACAACACCGCTGAGCACACACAACCGCTCAACACACACACAGCTGAACACACACAACACACCGCTGAGAACACACACAATGCTGAACACAACGCTCAACACACAACGCCGCTGAGCACACACAACCGCTCCACACATAACCACACGCTCAACACACACAACGCTCAACACACACACCGCTGAGCACACAATGCTACACACACAACGCTCAACACCGCTGAAACACACAACACACCGCTGAACACACAACTGAACACACAACACACCACTGAGCGCTCAACACAACAGACACCGCTCAACACACACAACACACCGCTGAACACACACACACACAACACACCGCTGAACACACACACACACACAACACACCGCTGAACACACAACACTCAACATGAACAGATGACACATGGCTGACCCATCTTGTATGAACAAAGTTCTCTTTATATTGGACTTTATACGCATCAGACGGCCAAACATGATATAAATACATCGTAGTAAAGCTCTGCAGAAAAAAAAAAAAACATTTACAAATCAGTCATGTACATGTGGCGTTAAAAACGCAAACTTTAGGCGGACATGCACGAACAAACATCCAGATGAGTGGAGTGTCACAACAAGTGCTTCTGATGAGGCGTGGGGCACATTCAATCTTTCTTTTTAACAACGCGACACATTTTCTTACCTTTCAAAATAAAAGACATCACATGGAGGCCTTTTTAAACATCAGAAGAAACCAGCCCGCCGCCCTTATTTAGTGCAAATGTTCTGGACCGATTCCCTAAAAATGTAGATGGTACAGTTTGAAGAAGAAAAAAGGACGCTGTCGAACAGGATTCTGGTTTCTGCAGAGATCTGAGAATTCCTCAACTCCTGCCTAAACGAAGGACGGGACCCCATGTTATGTCGGGCGCCCTATGTACAGAGGCCCATAGTCCTCAAGGGCTCGAATCCGACATCTGCCTCTCTCTCCTCCCCAACACTTCCTGTCTCTCTTCATCTGTCATCAAAACAATATTTATATAGAGAAAGAGAAAGTACTCTGACAAAAAGACTCACACATAATTATGTCATTTAATCTTCAAGCTCTTTACTTTTTTTTTTTTTTTCCAAGTCACACGCAGAAATGAGCCCTTGAATAGTGACTTCCTGCTGCAGCTGGCTTTCTGGAGGTTTTATTGTTTGACTTTAGCGAGGGGGCTCCAGAACACCGTTTACAATAATTATTCTTAAAATGTAAGACATCACCCTAACAAAGAAGAATATAAACCAAAGAAGGTTATTGTGAAGCTCTCCATGTTTGATGATAAAGAGCGGTCTGTGTTTCTCTCCTGTCAAGAGGTAAACGTGCTGATTTAGACGGGACGCCCATCAAAGCGAGCGCGTAGAGCTGACAATCCTCTGATCACGAGACGAGTAAGACTTTGGAAAGAGGAAGAGACAAACATGTTTGAACTGAAGCTGAACAAACACTTCAAACTGAGCGGGTTTAGACGACGAGTCGGGACATCAGAAGGGAGCACGCCTCTTTAGCCAGCAGCTAAAACAACATCGTTAAACATTCATAACTGATGATGTAGTGGGCTGTCTGCGGTCTCCATCTTTGTTATTTACATCCACTGATGTATCAGATGAACTGTGGAATCAGCCGACGCATCACCGGCATCATCCAATCAGAAAACAATGTGGTACTCCACTGATCTCAGAAGACGGAGTCAGTTAAAGATGGAGTCAGTACCTTCTTCCTTCAAAATAAAATACTAAATTAAAGCTGCTCCATTGTCCCTTCTGGGCCTCCGTACATGTGTGCTGGTGACTGTGTCTGCAGAGACTCTGTCCTCTCACTGGATTTTACTGTTCTGATTTGTTCTGGTTGACTCGGGACGTTTGTGGGCGGAGCTGGTGTGTTTCCTCCAGCCAATGACAGCGCAGCAGGTGAGTTTAGGAGTGGATACAGTTCAGTGATTGGACGAGATTCAAAGCGGTGAATATGACGGACGAGGACGTAGCAGCAAAGAAGAGAAAATATAATGAGAGTGAGGAGAAACACCAAGTGGATAAAGATCGTTCTAAAACGAGGGTGAACCTTGTGTTGTCTTTTACCCGTGGACGTGGAGTTGGTCTACTTCCTGTTGGACAGGAAGGTGACAAACACCGGCAGTTAGCTTGTGCTAGCATGTGTTAGCTTGCAGTGTAGCTACAAGCAGTACACACTACATCCTGCAGGGGGCGATGAGCTCAGAAGGAGGGGCCCAGTTTGAACGTTGTGTTTAGGAAATGCAACAAACATTTCTACTGACTCCTCCTTTAATGCTTCTGATTCAGAGAAGAGGTTTAAATCCGGCAGAAAAAGTCATCTGGAGAACAAACTGATTTGTTTTCACTGTCAAACTTGAGAAGGTCGGCAGTGTGAGAGTCTGACGGCATCTCTGGGCGAGATCAGCGACATGCAGACAGTGAGATGTGTTCCAGAGACATTTCAAGACGAGGGATTACAATTTAAAAACATCATGTATCACGGGTCGTTCAGAGAACAGACATGAAGCTTCACATCACTGTCAGCAATCAGTGTAGCTGTTCTTTTAAACATCGAGATCTGTCCTGATTTCCACAATTGGTGCAAATCTACATTTTACCTTTCATCACAAACGACATCACCCTCTTCATTCTCGACATTGATAAACGCTTCATGAAGCTTAAAGGCCGATATGAACTCCTTTAGAGTCTCGAAACAACATGAAGACACACAAACCGATAATGAAACACTTAACTGTCCACATCTGATGATATGACCTTTAACTGCCAGTCCAGTCTGAACTTCCTCAAAACATGAAAGATGAAAAGAAAAGCCCCTCCCTATCTGAAGGGAAACTAAAGGAGCAGATACATTCACATATATACGCACATGGAATAAACTTCAAGCTGCAGCCGACAGATGACATTTAAAAAGTAGATCAATATTCTGAAAGCGTTTGAAATGATGCAGCGTGAAGGCGACGAGAGAAGAGGAGAAAGGAGAAAGTGTCTAGAAAACATGTTCAGTTCTGAAAATAGAGATTTTATACACACTAGCTGTACAAAAATACATTAATTTATTTCTAATCACAATTAAAAGGTAGAACTCTAAACATGCAGGTGAGATATAACATGGGGGGGGGGGGGGGGGGGGGGGGGGGGGGGGGGTCACGGGCAATCCCACTCTTCACCTTTACATCATCAACACGTCCAACGACACACCCATCAAACGAAACTGAAGCATCCAAACAGCCTCAAAGTGACCTCAAACCAAAAAAAGAAAAGTTGGACTACATTACCCATAATGCATCACAGACAAACTACTACAGACAACAGAACAGGTTAAAGCGGAGGGTAAAGACACTGAATTTCCTCTTAAGCTTTTAGAAGAGGAGCCTTCTTAACGGACACGAGGAGGAGCGATGACTAGACACAAAACAAACGTTAGCTCGTATGCTAATCAGCCTGATGATGATTTTTATCCCTCTGAGTACGATATGTTCCCCTCACCGTTTAGGATACTGCAGTGGAGTTGATATAAGAGAGCGTATAAAGGATCTGCATTCATCTAACCACTCATATTCTTTACAGAAGCAAATGTACAATTTGATGTTGCAGATTATATCTAGTGTTTGGGCGTTAGCATTAAAGAACGTTTTTTCACTCAAACGCCTTCAGGCTCCGCGGAGACGGAGCATCAAAGTGGCCGTTCCACATCAGGAGAAGATTGTCGATTCTCAGTGGGTTAAAGTGAACAAAGTGAAACAAAAAGGAGTCCTGAACAGATAAAGGTGACGTTGCCTTCACAAAAGGCACTTAACTTCAGACCGTCTCAGCGAGCAGCCGTCGAGTCGTTCAGTACGACGCAGAGGAGAGCCGAAGAAGAACTGCAGAGTCGGATGAAAAAACAGGAGCTCTTGTACCGTTTATGCGGCTCAAGAATTTGGTGCTTCTTAAATATTGCACTTTGAACGAGGGAGAGGCGTCGTGGAAGTTAAATATAAAGAGGGACTCGGAGTGATTGTGCACACAGCCCCTCAGGTGAAGGGCGAGACCGGGGGGATGAGAAGTCGGCACTGCGAGGTAACAGCAGGAGTGGATTTGGTGACTGAAGGAGTGTCCCGGTGAAGTTCACTTCCCCTGCAGGTTGCCTATCTCCAGATCGTCCTTGCGGCGTTTCTGCTGCGTGAAGAGCGAGCTGAAGGGGTACAGTTTGGCTTTGGCAGGGTAGCGCTGGCCGGCGATGTCCACCTCGTAGTCCCCGCGGTTGATGAAGTCCGGGGTGATTGGGCGTGGGGGAGCCCCCTCTGGACCGAAAGGCGGCGAGACGAAGCCGAGGCAGACGTGGCGCTCCAGGGTGTTAGCTGTAGGCGCTGCTGGTGGTCGTCCCCGCCAGCTGGCCGTTGCAGTAGATGGGCTCGCCCCACCACGGCCACAGGTCCAGCTCCGTGTCGTGGTCCTCCAGAACCAGCATGACGAACCGCCGGGACACGCCGTCCTGACGCTGCTGCAGCAAGGCCTCGCGACCGAGGAAATCCGTGTCCTGATGGAGGCAGAGAGAGAAGACAAGAGAGAGGGGAAAAAATCAAGTTAAAGAAAGAGGAGCGAGGAAAAGGGCAGAGGAGAGGAGAGTCAAAAATAAGATAAAGAAAGAGCTCAGTTAGACGTTATGGGTTTTTGGCTTATGAACAATTCATCTACAAACCCGGCACAGCACCGCTGGGAAGTGAAAACAAACGATTTTTCTTTCTTATATACGTTCAGATATGAAACTTCACAGTAGAGATATAGATCCAGCTGATGAATCGTCGTCACAGAGCAATCTGTGAGAACACTTTTACACCGTGAGGATCGTTCATTAATACTGAGCTGACGTTCCTGCTGAGTGCAGCACGATGAGAGGGGGGGGGGGGGGTAAACAGCCCCCACCTGTTGAACCTGCAGGTGCAGTGAGGAGACGTTTTCTCCCTCTGAATCACAGCAGCAGTGACGACGACGACACAGAGATGCTTCAGGATTTAACTCAGCAGATGAAGGAGCAGATTTTATTAATCTGAAACTCGCGCGCGTTAAGATGAAGTTGATGTTGACCACTTTGTAAGAGACAGAATGATGATGCATCATTTCTCATCGTCATACTGAGATCTCCTTTTCAGGAAATAAACGAGGTAAAAGAAGAAGAAGACAACAGGAAAGAAAAGAGAAGAAGACGGGATAATGTGGGACAGTGAAAGTATAAAGTGTGATAAGAAGCGAAACTGACACGATAAATACATGAATCCTGCTCTTGACCTTTGTGGAGGCCTTTTGTAACCTTCAGTTAGAGAGATATCGTGAAGCATCATTTAATGACTGTGCTGTGATGAGTGTTCATCTAGTCGTTCGAAATAATTGACGAAAATATCAATTGAAAACTACATTACAAGTGAGGATTATCACAAACCCCCTCAGCTGTTCTAAAATCACTGTAAACCATAACATACTTCATCAAAGGTGTGCGAGTGGTGAGTGCAACAATGTACAGCCTGGAGGTCCGTGAAGCCCCGCCCCCTGGAGCTTCTGATAATCCTAAATTAAAGCTCGCGTCTGATTTTGTTGACTAAAATATCTTCTATTTTCATCAACTAAAATGACTAATATCTGACTCAATATGAAGGACATTTTCGTCAGGAGACTATGACTAAATTAGAAAATGGTGTGAAGATTAACCACTGGCTGCGATATTATCACTTCTTGCAGGATCTCTACAGTGCGATACCCTCGTTATCTCATGCCCTTTATTCCAACTGTATCGTTGGTTTTCCTGCTGATCCCGTGTTCGCAGCACAAAGCGGCAGCCTGGAGAAAAAGCGCAGCGCACAGCGTCTTTTTTCTAATAGAGTTTCGCCGTTTTTGTGCGGCCGCTCCGAGCGCTCAAGTTGAAAATGTTTCATCTTTTCAGAAAGGTTCTGTTAACGTCACACCGCTGTTTTCCAAATGTTTGATATTTTTGTCTCCTACAGATCGTGTCTTGTCCCCTGATCCTCCTCGCTCTGCGTCTCTGATCGGGAAATAAATGATCTCAAATATAAAACAAACTGTTGTCATGGAGACCGGATGGACGGGGCGCAGAGCCCTTTTTTCACAGGGCATCACCATAGTGATGATGAATCTTTAAAAAACGACAGATTTCTAGTCGTACTCTTAAATCAAGCAACATTTGGGTGCGTAGGACAGAGCATTTTCGTTGCCATGGTATCGACATCGTTTGATTTTTTTACTAGAATTGAACTGAAGTTAAAAACATCTGTTGTCATGACAACCCCTTATGTACAGCCTGAAGAGGTCAAGGAGCTGAACTGGGAACACAGACCGTGTCAAATTTAACCCGGAACTCTCGTCCACACTCCAGCGGCGTGGTGAAGGCGTCGAGGTCCTGACCCCCAGAAGGCGAAGAATTTCTCAATGCGCAGGCTGCGAAGCGGCGTAGTAACCGGCGTTACGGATCCCGTACTTCTGACCCACTGACATCACCTCGTTGTAGACGTGCAGAGCGTACTGCGGGAGAGAGAGAGAGAGAGAGAGAGAGAGAGAGAGAGAGAGAGAGAGAGAGAGAGACAGAGAGAGAGAGAGAGAGGGGAGACAGAGAGGGGAGAGAGGGAGAGAGAGAGACAGAGAGAGAGAGAGAGAGAGAGACAGAGAGAGAGAGAGACAGAGAGAGAGAGAGAGAGAGAGAGACAGAGAGAGAGAGACAGACAGAGAGAGAGAGAGACAGAGAGAGAGAGACAGAGAGAGAGAGAGAGAGAGACAGAGAGAGAGAGGGAGGAGGAGAGAGAGAGAGAGAGAGAGACAGAGAGAGAGAGACAGAGACAGAGACAGAGACAGAGACAGAGAGAGGGAGACAGAAGAGAGAGAGAGACGAGAGAGAGAGAGAGGAGGGAACACTCACATTAGAGCAGATGAACGTCTCAGAGTGTCTGCTTGAATATTGTTTTGATGTAAAACAGGGCTCACCTCTATGGGTATGTAGAGCATGAAGCCTGGCTCTCCTGTGTGAGTCATGCTCATCACTCGAATCCCGTTAGCATAGCCAACGCTCATCTCCCTGCAGACACAACAAACACAATCAGTTATTGTTCTCGTTTGCAGGTACAGAAACAAATATTGCTTCTGCCTGCTGCTACAACACGCTCCCTTAAGTGTCGACCCTGAAGGAGTGATTCCTGCAAGCTGGTTTAAGGGAGACGGGAGGGGGAGTTTGATTACATGCATGGAGATGGTAGAGGTGGCGTGCAGACAGTCTATGGTCGTTCAGCGATCACAGGGAATAAAAGGTCACCACCCCCTCCCACTGGCCCCTCCCACTGGCCCCTCCCACTGGCCCCTCCCACTGGCCCCTCCCACTGGCCCCAGGTGAAATTCTCCTGATTATATCCTGTTGTGTTCTCACATCAGCTCAACTCTGAGTTTTTCAGGAGTTTTCTTCCAGTGTGAAAGCCCTCTCTTACTCTAGACAATTCTCCCCTCATCACAAATTCATCCTCACAGTTTTAGTCTTTTTAAGCAGAAAAAACCTCCCTCCTCTCCGTCATCAGCATGGCTACCATAAAACATTACTATGGTCATTCTGACCCTCAGCATCCACCTGCAGGCTGCAGCTATGAGGCTTTAAAAAATGATCTAATCACTCCTTAAATTTCTGCATGTGAAACAAATCTGTGAGGAGTGATGAGGCTGGAGCCTGTAGTGATAAAACACTTTAAACATGAGTCCTCTGATTCATAACGTATTAAATGTTGTTGCCTTCCTACCTTACAGAACATGGAGGGAAAGTGGTCAGGGGTCATGGAAACGTATGACAGCTCAGCTAGAACGTCCATCGCACGAGGTCCAATCAGATTTAGAGCTGTGGGGGGAAAAGTGAGAATCATTACTCTGAGTGTTCAGAAACGATTTCCCTAAAATGGCAGAATCTGAAAGTAAAGTAAGTAACTATATGATAGTCGTGAAATATTCAAATGTCATTTTAGTGTTTGATTAAGCTTTATTGTTTAATTACGATCATTTCTTTGTGGAGTCATGTGAATACTCTCTGCACCAATGAGACTCACAAAGGTCATCTGAACACATTTTTTCCTGCACAAATTCATCCATTAAAGAATATTTAACATCAGTAAATGGTTAATAATATCTGAGCTGGAAGATGCTTTGGATAAGAAACTTGATTCATGTTAAAAACTTGTGATCTAGGAGCGCTGTACGGAGGCTGCAATCCTCGAAGCAGGTGGCCCGGGATTCAGATCCGACTTCCTTTCCCACATCTAACTCTCTCTCTCTCCTGTCCTATCTCTAACATAAAAATAAACCTTTACAAAGAGAACTTGTAATCTTAAACCAGTGATGGACAGATTCAGAATGTCAGAGTGAAGATCCTCCTGGTCAAATATGACTTTTAATAATACTTTAAGTAGTATTCAAACTACTTTCTAATCTCTCATGCCGCTACGTTAGGTTGGTTTTGAAAACATTTACATTTTTTAAGCTCACATGTTGCAGATCTGCAGCTCCAAAATAAAAGACATAATAACAGGAGCAACCAAAAACACCTCATGAGCTGCTGGGAAAATGTCAGCCAGGCTTCACACAGAGAGAAAACATTTATGAACGTTGAAGGCCTCTTGAACTCTGTAACTGTGCATCTTTTCTGAGTCCTGCAGCTGAAGCGCTCTTTGCTTTGTTCACTAAAACACGTAAAGAGAAAAGGGTCTCTGTGACACCTTCTCTATTCCACTAAACAAACCTCCTGATCGGAGTGAAGTGTGCTCTATGTTCAACCGTGGAGGCGTGCATCATACAGGTACGGCAACACCACTTAGACAAACTACAAGCAGAACTCCACAAACACAATTAATCATCTTTCAAGTCGGATTTTTAGAAAAGAAAATTCATCAGCTGACTTCAGAGCAAAAGAAGTGAGTAACGAGAACATTCATAGAAATGTAGACGAGTCCAAAGTCATACATTAACCCAAAAAGTATACTCAAGTAAAGAATAGATTCCCAAAACATCAAGTAAATTTACTTCCTTCCTGTCCACCACTGCACAAAACCAATATAGGCCCGGTGTTGATCAGATTTCTGAGAGTTTTGGTCTTTAACTTAAAAACATACAAATTATATTCTGAACATGTAATTAACCGTCATCTCGGTCCCCCTCGAGTCATAATCCTTAAATACCAAACCCAAAATCAGGCCGGTCTAATAACCGCCACAGAGAGTATGAGGGGACTCTGCTGCATTGCTGTAATGTGAAGTGGCCACTAGAGGGCGACATCTCCACAGAACCCTGGACTTAAACTCACCGGTGTACTTCCAGCTGACGTCCTCTAGGTGCAGGTGTGGGTCATTGGGCATGTGTTTCTTTATCCAGGACCAACAGTGGACCTGCTGGTCTGTAGGAGAGACGATGAAGAAGCTGCAGAGAGGACAGAGTGTGAGGTTTTTTTTTAAAAATTGACATCATGTGTGTGATGTTGTCCAGGGGTTACAAACCTGTTTTTACTGACGCGAACCACGCTGCAGTCGTTCTCATAGCCCCCCCTCTCATTCAGCATGCCGGTGTGGACGATGTGTCCGACGGGGACATCCAGGTCGTTGGCACAAAGATGTTGTAGCAGGTCCAGGGCCTGGTCCTGCGTGGACTGAGACATCAGGACAGAAGTTTGACTTAAAATCACTCAGATAGAATAAATACTCGCTGATTTAGGGCCTGCAGTTCACAAAGTTAACTTACAGTCAGTTCAAACTTTGTAAAGGAGGACATGTCGATGACGCAGACGGCCTCTTTGCAGCATTTCACTTCGGCCCCGACGATGTCAAACCAGTCAGGCTTGTAGAAGGTCTTACTCTGGTCCAGAGACAGCAGGTCTGATCCCAAACACAAGCAGACAAGAGCAAACAGGTCAGATCATGTCTCGCACTGAGAATAACATACAACCATCACACAGAAACCCACAACGCTCAGTAAGCTACGTTCAAACAAACAACGTCTTAGCTTAGGTTGTGAACAACAAAGTAAAATGTTTACTGCCCTTTAATCTTGTTTAAATGTATTTAACCAGAATAGCTTAAGAGATAAATCTTCTGTAGACTTTTCTTACAAAAACACACACAACAAAAAGCCTTATTGCCATAATGACTAGATTAAGAAATACATTTTTATTCACTCTTCTTATAATTCTCACTGTGTCTTTGACACGTGACATCAGCATCATCAAGTAGAACGAGTTTCAGTGACATTTACTACCATAAAAAACTAAAATGTTCCTACTTCATTTTAAATAATGAGATAATGAGGAAGTCAGTAATCTGTACCTTTCCCTGGAGGTACAAAGTACTTCGGTCTTTCAAAGCCATGTTTCTCCATCCAGCGAGCTCCCTGGGTGTCCAGGCGGTCGTACAGAGGGCTGGTCCGCAGCTGACGACCCGTCTGAAAGTCCCATCGAGGAACCTTCAGTTCGTACAGCAGAGCTACACACAAACCACACACACAGGAGTTATACCAAAACTGAAACTAAGAAACACTCCATGTCTTTAGGACACTGAGACCTTTATCACACATGCACTTTGAAAGCTTCAGGCAGACCGGTCCTGAAACCCTCTCAGACATGCACCTCACAAAGGGAGACAAGTGAAGGGGGCTCTCAGGAGATCACTCCGGTCACCCACAGGTCAGACTATGAGTGAAGAGTTTTGTGCAAGTGTGTAAACAGCTTTAGACAGATCGATGGTAGAAGATATCCGCTCTCACTGAGGTAAAACAAAGAGGTGGTTTGTTACTTAAAAGCCTCTGGATAAGCGTGGCTAGTGTGAGTGCTCGGCTCCTTGGCTCTGTCACTGTTGGAAGAGGTGTGCTTCAGCACGGTACAGTTCATGCACGAGTACCAGTACAAGTACACAACGTGAAGTAGCCTTTAATCGATCCCCTCCTCCATTATGGAGAAATCTAATTGAGTCCGCCTGTCTGGTAATCGTAAAGACATGCATGTGTTTTAAGACGTAATGTAGAAGAGGTAACCGTGCTCAGGCCCGGTTAGTCCTGGAGCGGTGTGAGTGCAGGCCAGCGGGGGAAGGGGGAGGGGGGTCAACAGGCTTGAGCACGGTATGGGGTGACCTGGCTTAGGGTGAGTGCGCCCTACAAAGCCGCTAACCTCTCATATAGAAATCATCTGAACATTGAAGTGCCTTTTTTTTTTTCCAGTTTGGACAAGAGGAACGATTTCAGACATCAAAACACGCGTCATGCTTTATAACATTTAAACGTGTACATGTGAACTGTAGGAACGGTTGACCACTCACGCATGACCTCCATGACTCTGTGACGCAGGAAGGTCCGGCTGCTCTGCAGGTTGCCAAAGCGTTTAATGTCCAGTGGCCACACGTTAGCGGTGGGATAACCATACGTCATCCACTCTGCCAAGTACCTAACACAAACATCACACAGCAGGCCACTAAAATTAACAAACCCAGGCCTGATTACATTTTGAGTTATTAAACTGAATGACCACACTTACTTGCCAGCTCCACCAGCGAAGGACAGGCCAGAAGAGTTCATCCCCGCCAGAACGTAGTAGCCAGAGACGCCCGGTGTCTCCCCCATCAGGCAGCGCATGTCAGGGGTGAAGGACTCCGGACAGTTGACCAGCTGATGGATCTCTGCAGACTCAAGACCCGGCATCCTCCTCAGCAAGGCACTAAGCATCGGCTCTGGAGAGAGAGGACAACGGGCTCGTTATAAATCAATATAATGCTTTCATATAATTAACATAAACAAGATGTGCTAGAGAACTGTTGTGTAGCCTGTAGGGTGAACTTTCTTAAAGGTCCAATCAGTGAGATGTGTAGTGGTTTAAATGATAAAGGGAAACATGCTATGTTGAAGTGCTGGCTTCTCTGACAACAATGCAGCAGCCAGTATGTCCTCCTTCTAACTTTAGATTCTGCTCCTGAATGCTCTGGATTTGTTTGGACCAGAGAAGGTAGGCGCTTTTAAGACGACCCCCAACACGGCCGTTTTGGACGCCCCTCTGTTTGTCAGATATGAGAGCAGTTATCAGGTCAACAGGTGTTGCAGCGATGGAAGCGGTCAAGAGAAGTGGTTCAGATAGAAGTGATTGTACCCGACCTAAAAAGCCTCTGCATGTTTCTAATAAGCTCCACGAGCAGAAACGTGCTCAAACTAGGATCAATATTGGAGATGCTTTTGAAAAATGGAGAGAGGTTAGAACACAGAAAGGTTTACAGACCCATGCAGAGCTGGATAAACACTGAAGCTTCAGAGTCCACCACATGGTGACCTGTGTGAGCATGGACTCTAGAGAGGAGGGGGGGGGGGGAGAGACAGCTCTCTATGATGTTTAGAATCAGGACTGCAGTACCCATTTTAAACACTAGGTGTCAGAGATACATACTGCTCCTTTAAAGGCAGCATTCCTGAAAACCTGTTGTCTTGCACTCGTCTACCTGCCCTTCTCTTCTCTCTTTGAAATGACAGAAAGACAAATGCTCTGATTGCCTTTGCCCGACAACCAGCTCACTAAAAACATTGATCACTGGACAGATTGTACAAAGTACAGCTTTTACATTCATCCTCATGTTGTGCTGTAAACACTGCAGCAGGTTCTCCAACATGAAAGCTGAAACAACAACAACTCCAAACAGGGCAGTACAATGTAAAAACTAACAACCAGCAGAAACTGAAATATGACATGGACTCACTGTGATAAATGAATAGATAAATAAATCAAACATCTTAAACTTTTTTTGTTTACAAATGTAGACATAAAACTGTCAAAGAGTCGCTCGGGGCAACAAGCTTAAAACACTTCTCAATGGGAGGGAGCTTTATTTATTAATTTCATATGTTTTATTCATGAGTCCATATATTATTGAAGTAGATATGAAAATGTTTAAAATAACATAAATAATAAACTGTATTATTTTGTTTTGATTCTGTCCAGGCTCACTGCTGCTGTTTCCTGTCGTCTTTACGACTTCTGTCAAGCTGCAGGGGAAATCTCATGTTACCAGCACAAGGCTACACGACAGGTGTGTGTGTAAGTGTGTGTAAGTGTGTGCTTTACTTGTGTACAGAGAGGTGTACTATGAACTACCAGAGGTTGTTACAGCAGAAATTCAGAAGAGCAGCCTGAATAAATACTTCAAACGCCTCCCTGCCCTGACACAAGCCGTCCGCCTGGAATGGCCCAGACATTTCATCTGAGCCGACCAGAGGAGGATATTTTCACAACAAAGTAGAAATTAACTCAACAGCATGACTTTAGCCTCGCCGAACAAACATCCCAAATCTTGTTAAAGGATAACTGACAGCTTTGTAAACAAGTCCAGGCAACTTTGCTTCAACAAAAACATTCAGGATAGCAAAACATAGAGCAGCTTCAAGAAGTACTCAGCAAATTCTGTTCAGCTCCAGTAATCCAAAAAACAATTTCATTCACGTTAGATTTCTGGAATTCACTGCACTCTGGTCTCACACAACACGACCCAAACAAACTCCAGCTCATCCTAAATCGCCGCGGACTGATTTAGAACCGGGTCGAACAGCGTTTTTTAAAATCACTTCACTTTCTCCTTATCCGTTTTAGAATTGATTTTAAAACTCTGGTGATCACTTTTAAAGCTTGTAGAAGGTCAGAACCAGATTACATTGCTGACCCCCTGACCCCCATACGCACCCCCATGTAACCTGAGATTCTCCAGTAGGTCAACACTAACTATTCCTCGGTCTAACCTAAAAAACCAAAAGGTGAGCGAGCCCGTTCTGTTCGGCCCAGAGTTAAGGAACGACCTGCTGATAGAGATCAGGGACGTCTTCTTTTTAAGACTTGCTCTTTCTCTAAGTTTAATAGGAGGAAATGTTCGATGTTTGACTGAATATTGGTCCGTCCACATTATCTCGGAAGTCGGAAATTCCGAGTTGCTGGTCTGATATGCATCAGGAACGCCCCGAGATAAAATCCAACATGGCTACTACGTTTGTCAACAGTAACGTTTTAAACTGTAAATTATAGCGTTTTTAAGATATAAGCAACTGAGTCCTCTCTAAGTGTAATTACATCAAGTTCTCTCTGTTGACATGTTGTCATGTTATTTTTCACAGTAAACAATCATACAGTGTGTTGTTATCATCAGGTATTAACTAACAAAACAAAGTTACTCCTGGATCGGCCATGTTGACTTCTGCAACAAGGACTACAGCCTCCACACATGGGGTGCTGGACAAAACCGCCATGCCCCATGTGGCCCACTTGTGCTAAATTTGGGGCACCAGTGGCCTAGCGGTTAATTTGATCCTTGTACAGAGGATGCGGGCGACCCAGTTCTAGTGTGACCTGTGGCTCCGTGTCATCCCCCCCTCTCCGTCTCTGTTCACAGTCCTTTTCCAATAAAGGTATGAAAAGCACAAAAAATTAATCTTAGGAAAAAAACAGCTCGGAAATGAGTCACTAAGAAAACTACAACAACACCCACTGACAAAGTCATTGTGCGAGGAACAGATTTGTTTAACGTTTTCTCCCCCCCCCCCCCCCCACCTCTCATTACCAAAGTGGTCCCAGTCCTCCTGCATGTTCTGGATCTCCAGCTGGTTCCGGCCCTCAGTGAAAATGGGCTTGGGGTTCTTCTCAAAGCCCCCGGACAGAAGGCCTCCCTGCCATGGCCGTACGTATATCCTTCCATCCATATCGATGACCACTGGAGACGAGACACAGCTTCAGTTAGATCGCCTGTTCTGAGATTGTTCACAGTCAGCCTGTGACTATAACGCTTTCATATAACTGTAAAGATAAGACGTAAAATACACAGATGGGACTATTGTAGCAGAATACTTAAGTACTGTTACAAAGAGTAACTCTATGTGGATGTTTTACACGATTACAGCCGTCATATTTCCATGAACGTCAACATTTTTGAAACTGATCAGAATGTGAATTCATCCTGCTGCCAGAAAATTGAATTGTGTGTGTGTGTGTGTGTGTGTGTGTGTGTGTGTGTGTGTGTGTGTGTGTGTGTGTGTGTGTGTGTGTGTGTGTGTGTGTGTGTGAGACCTGGCATGCCGGGCGGTAGGGACCCCTGCAGGGGTTTGGTGAGGAGATAGAAGTGTTCACAGCCATGAAGAGGAACCGACACCTTGGTCTCACTCGCCTGGCCCAGCTCGTAGGCCCACTAAAGCAGAGACAAAGCACGGGACGATGAGTCACATATAAACCAACTACAGTGAGGAAAACCACCTGAGCCACTACGGTACTCTAAGTCCTCCTGATGTTTTTATTTATATTCTGTAAATCTATGAAAGCTCCTGTGAGGAGTTTTTCTCTTTTTATGAAACAGACTGAAAAACATTTTTATTATCTGCTGTGACGACCCCACCCTCCAGGCTGCTGGGTGTGTGTGTGTGTGTGTGTGTGTGTGTGTGTGTGTGTGTGTGTGTGTGTGTGTGTGTGTGTGTGTGTGTGTGTGTGTGTGTGTGTGTCCTCGTTGTAGGCTCAGAAAGATAAGCTGTACCTGGGCACGGTGCAGACCTTCCAGACCTCTTATTCCCTCTCTGGCCTGCTGGCTCTGGCATTAAGACTATGGGAGCCCTGATTACGACACGTTCTTCACATGCACTCACACCTGCTCTACTCGACTGATGACACGTTTTAATGAGTCTGCTTTTGTTTTATGTAAATAAATATACTTGTGAAATTGCCAGCTCATGTTGTCTCCCTGTTTTGTTGTAATCTTTGAGCCCGGTCGTGACACTACAAGCTTCTAACCCAACCTTTGTTTACATTTTCAAGAACGTCTTTAGTGACTGACACATCAACAAGGGGCGCCCAAATTAACTCAAACCAAGAGTTCCTCACAGGAGATTAATAAGAAGTAGCAAATAAAACAAAGGATGTTTCCCAAAAGATTTTACTGTACCTGTCCGGCACAGTTGACAAAATATTCACACTCGATGGAGCCACGGTCAGTTTCCACCGCCATCACTTGACCCTTCTCCACCAGAACCTGCTGGACACTGGTTCGGTCCAAGATCTGAACCCCTGGATGGGATGAGAAAGACAAAGGGGTGTAGATGAAGGCCAAGAAGAGAAAGAAAAAGGAGGAGATGTCCATAAGGAGGAGGCAAACATGGGCACTGCCCGTAAAACACTTTCATTTAATGGTCCGTTAATGTTCCATCAGAGTCCGTGGTGCGTTTGAGTCCATACCGTGTCCAGCAGCAGCCACAGCCAGGGCGTGGTTGACATCAGGAGGAGATACCACAGCATCTGCAGGAAGGTGGAGCGCCCCCACCAGATCATGGATGTTCACAAGAGGGTGGAGTTTAGCCACCTCTTTAGGCTTAATGATGTTACAGCTGATCCCCATCACCCTTTAAAAGATTAGAAAAAACATAAAACAGAATCATTTCTATGTTTCACAGCTCCTGTCTGGAAAACTTCAAATGGATCACTTCTGAACATCTGCATGAGGTTTTGGGATCTTACCTTAGTCTGGACGCCAGACGTTTCAAAGAGAGAAAGCGATCCTGATTTTGGGCCAGACACAGAGAACCCGTCTTGATGTACCCTGAAACAAAAAAAAACAATCATCTCTATCACCCGTTCACAGACAGAGTCAAGTCAAAGGTTGTGGCATGTTGAAACATATTAGGCAGCAAGATATGCCCTGTCTTCTTCTCCCATGACTATTTTTTATTTTTGAGAGCTTATTCAGCTCTTGAAATCTGCGATGACAGAGTTAAACTTTCCTCATTTCATCAAATGTTTTACAATGTAGGAGAAAGTGCTCCCTCTCTCTGTCTCCTCCTCTGCATTTATGTTGATATTATACATTTCTATTACTGTTAAAATGGCCGGTAATAAAACAGATAAAATATTTTAATTCAATGTTTATGGCATGCTCATTTATTACAGTAGCAATAACATCCTGAGTCACACAGAAGCTTCTGTCTTGATTGGTGAAGGTAAAAGGTGTCAGGGTGTCTGACCTGTTTTCACTCCAGTCTCCTCCTCCAGCTGCTGGTAAAGATTGTTGGAGTAGTTTGCCATTTGACACTCAATGGAAATAGGCTTCGCCACGCTGACTATGCCAGCACACAGTCTCGTTGTTCCTGCCCCGAGTCTGTCAGGAGAGAAAAGAACAGGCAGTACAGGATTAGTACAACAATATCAAAGTGTCATCTGTTTCTACTTAACCTCTCCTGACTTCAGGGTAGAATCTATCTATATTTGTGCCCACCCTTCCTCCCCTCCCCCAAAGGAATCTCACAGGACACGAGAGGGATTCAGTGGCTTTCTCAAGGACAATCAACACGTAGCAC
Organism: Labrus bergylta; assembly: GCF_963930695.1. NCBI lineage: Eukaryota > Metazoa > Chordata > Actinopteri > Labriformes > Labridae > Labrus > Labrus bergylta. The sequence goes on from NC_089197.1 coordinate 2,019,616, forward strand.
TTCATTAAACTCCAAACCACAAATAAAACATCAAACCGACCCACTATCTATAAGACAGTTAGAGATGGGACAGATCAGATCTAATATCAGTATCAGGTTTGGTTTTGACGTAATTTAAACATCACATATCGGATTAACGGCCTCAAGCCACGTCACAGATCAAGAGAGCTTGTTGGGCACTTTAAACTAGTGTTGTAGTTAAGACCACACTAACTGAAACCAAGACATACCCGAGACCAGAGTGCTCCGAGACCGAGACATTTAGGGATCGGGACCGAGTCAAGACCGAGGGCAAGACTGAGACTGAGACAGGACCAACACCATAAATATCACTTGGGTTCAGCAGGCGTGTAACACACTAAGAGCGTAACACCGGGAAGGTAGCGGCCGTAACTGGGGGGAATAAAATACTAACTACACATGCATTGAAGTAATTCATTAATTTAGAAAGAGACGTTTTCCTTCTAATCAAAGTAATGACGTGGAAAAATAACCTTTCCTCTGTGGTCTTCAAAGTCAAAAGTCAAAGTCAACTTTATTGTCAATTCCAAAATATGCCAGACATACAGTGGAATTAAAATATGATTGTCTCTGTCCCGCGGTGCGATACAACCAAAATAAGGTAAAATAAGATAAAATAGATAAAATAAAATGAGGTAAAATAAGATAAATAATATTTACAGTAATATTCTCTTCTTGATTTAAAAAGAGTCGGTCCAGTCTAAGTCCGAGACAAGACTGAGTAAAAATGCTTTTGATTCAGAGACCGAGACCTTCAAGATTTATTTCGAGTACGTCAACACCACTTTAAACCTTCTTAACTTGCACTAAGTCTCGCTTTAAACTGCAAGTGCCAACAAATCGACTCGGTCAAGACGTTCAGATGAGATGGCACAGCTCCTTCTACATGTAGTAGTCAGTGTTTCCCCGAGGTTTACAGCGTTGGGGACAAGCCGACATGCCGACACGACGACACAAACACTTGAAGGAATCTTAATGTTCATGTGTGACTTTTAATGACAGCTGTCCTGTTCTACCTGAAAGGTATCCTTAAATGACTTCTCTCCCTGATTTCAGACTCTATCCACTATCCTATCTCTACAATAAAGACACACAAAATATAACGGCAGGGGAAACACTGGTAGTACAATTCTTACACTTCAAATATTTAATTTGAAAACCTTACAGTTGTTGCTTCTTCCTGTTTGTATGTGAAGCACTAAGTTCAGGTGCATTTTTATTAACTATTATTATTTTAGATTTTGGATTTTTTGGGATTTACTTCATCCTTGTGTAGCTTCATAATACCAACAACATCAATAACTGTAAACAAGTGGATCATGCATGTCTACAGGTGTTTGTACCTGCCCTGCTCCAGCAGCACGATGTCAGTCCAGCCCAGTTTGGCCAGATGGTAGGCCACTGATGTTCCCACAATGCCTCCTCCACAGATCACCACCCGGGCCTGGCTGGGCAGGGGCAGCGGCTGGGAGTCTCCACTCACAGTCATGCAGTGGGGGGAAGTCCAGAGGCCCCTGCTGGCTGACCTGTACCCCGTGTGGGGCAGCAGCAGCCGGGGGAGAAGGACAGGGGACAGAGCCCTGGAGCCCCGCACACAGCTGCACATAGCTGTGCTTTATCTGCAAACACACAAACTCTTTGTTATGTTTTAAACACTTTACAAGCACATTAGTTCATTTGAAAACTTTATCTGAGGAGTTAGGAGCCGTATCTGACCTTCAGCTCCGTCAGAGGTTCCTGACATGTTGTTTTGTTTAAACTCCTTTAGGTTAAAGTTAGCAGTGGGGGCTCTGACAGCTAGCATGCTAAGCTAAGGGTAGCTCATTTCTTACGTTTTCGACTAACTGACAAACTCTGACGCTTCTTTATTTACTTATTTTATTTTATTTAAGACTCACCGAATCAACCGAGTCCAGATGTCGTGATGGTTTGATAAAAACTCAGAGTAATAACCAGGGACTGAGTGAAGTGACAGGCTTGTTGTGGGTGCAGCAGCAGTCACGACAAACGTCATCAAAACCTCAATCACAAACTGTACTTCCGGTCTGGCCTTCAAAATAAGACTTCTCCGGCTTCTTCTTTTTTTTTTTTGGCAGATTGCAATCCCAATTTAAAAGTGCATACCGCCACCTAGTGTGTCAAAGTATTTAGAAAGGATCCATATGTACAAATAGTAATAATTATTATATTAATAATAATATGGGGGAAATTAAATACATAAGAAAATAAATAAAAACCTATAAATCAATGTTAATGTTAAATCCACATGAGCTTGTGTAATCTACTTACTACTCAAAGCTATTATCAATCAATCAATCAAACTTTATTTATATAGCACCTTTCAGACAAATTAAATTGCAGTTTAAAGTGCTTTACAAGAGTGCAGAAAAGCTACTGATGAAAAAGTAGTTTATAAAATCATTGATAAAATCATTGAGAGACTAATGCACACCAATAAGAATTATACATATATAAATATATGTATAAAAATAAAATACAATAAAATACAACACATAAAAGCAACAAGATATTAAAATAAATACATGTGAGGAAAATATTTAAAATTGTAATAGGATAAACAGACAATATAGTAATGTTAAGGTTTGAATTGATATAAAACACTATATAAAAGCCAGACTGAATAAATGAGTTTTAAGACTGCATTTAAAAATCTCGATATTCTGGGCTCCTCTCAGACCCTCAGGAAGGTCGTTCCACAGTCTCGGAGCGTAACAGCTGAAAGCAGAATCGCCAAAGGTTTTTGTTCTGCTCTGTGGAACAACTAAGAGAGAGGAACTGGAGGATCTGAGGGGCCGTACTGGTTCATAAGCTAAAATCATATCTGATAGGTAGTCTGGTGCAAGGCCATGTAATGCTTTATAAACTAATAAAATAATTTTAAAATCAACATGAAAACTAACAGGCAGCCAGTGTAAAGATTTTAAAACAGGTGTGATGTGTGCTCTCCTTCAGGTCTTTGTCAGTACTCGTGCGGCAGAGTTTGTAGTAGCTGAAGCCGATTTGTTGTGTTTTTTTGAAGACCAGAAAGGAGAGCATTACAATGGTCCAGCCTGCTAGTAATAAAAGCGTGCATTAGTCTCTCTGTTTGGCTCAGAGAGAGAAATGGCCTCACTTTGGTGATGTTTTTCAGGTGGTAAAATGCTGTTTTTGTGACACCCTTTACGTGGGCCTTAAAATTAAAATCTGAGTTAAAGATCACCCCAAGATTCCGTGCTTCTTGACTTGGGTTGAGTCCTATTTTTTTTAGTTTGGGGGCCAGTTTCTCTCTCTGAGCCTTTGAACAGATGATTAAAACCTTTGTTTTGTCCTGGTTGAGCTGCACAAAATTCTGTGACATTCAGACTTTTATATCTAATACAATTAGACAAATACAATTAAAAAGTGAGTCAATTTGTCTGGTGTCATCAGGAGACACGGCCACATAGAGCTGAGTGTCATCAGCATAGCTGTGGAAAGAGATTCCGTGCCTCCTGATGACACCACCCTGGGGTAACATGTACAAATTAAAAAGTAGTGGTCCTAAAATTGATCCTTGTGGTACCCCACTGGAGACCTCGTATTGTTTGGAGGTGCAGTCTTCTATCGATACAAAACATTTTCTGTCACACAAATACGAGGTGAACCAGTTAAAAACATTTCCAGAAAGGCCTACATGCTCACTTAGTCTATCTAAAAGAATCTGGTGGTCAACAGTATCAAAAGCAACACTGAGGTCGAGTAGTACCAGAACTGAAGGCTTGTTGTTGTCGAGGTTTTTTCTGATATCATTAACTACTTTTAGCAGGGCCGTCTCAGTGCTGTGGCGTGCCCTAAAGCCAGATTGAAACATTTCTAATGTAGTGTTTGAGGTTAAAAAGGCACTCAACTGATTAAAAACTAACTTCTCTAAAATGTTGCTTAAAAATGTCAGGTTTGAGATGGGTCTAAAATTACTAGGTGTTAAAATATCCAGGTTCCCTTTTTTTAAAAGAGGTTTAATTAAGGCAGTCTTAAAAATCGGTAGGGACAACACCTAGCTGTAAGGAGCGATTTACTATGTCGAGGACATCTTCTGATACTGAATTAAAAATGGTTTTAAAAAGGGATGTTGGAATTGGGTCAAGGGAACACGTGGATGCTTCATTTCTGTTACCACTGTCCTGAGTGTTGCAGCATCAACCAGGGCAAAACTTTCCAACTTGACATCACCGATTGTACATGATACTGGAAAAAGTGCGGTGTGTTTGCTTTGATGACAGATACCAGACCTAATGTCAACTATTTTATCCCTGAAGTAGCCAGCAAAAACCTCACATTTAGATCCTGAGAGCACAGAACTGTTATTGGTTGTGGGGTGTAACAGAGAATCTATTGTTCTGAAAAGATGTCTGGGGTTGTGAATGTTGCTGTTTATCAGGTTTGAGAAATATTCTTGCCTTGATTTTCGGATGGCTTTGTTGTAGTCTTTTATTGCTTCTATGAATATATTTTTATCAATTTCTATTTTTGTTTTTCGCCATCTGCGTTCAGCAATTCTGCAGTCTCTCTTAAGTGCATTGGTCGCATTGTTTTTCCATGGAACAGCCTTTTTTGTATTTACTGTCTTTGTTGTGATTGGAGCGCAGGCATCAAACACTGTCCTCAGTTTATAATTAAAATCGGTAACAAGTTGTTCACAGGATGATGGTAAGGTGGTATCTATGTAAGCTGTAAGATGTGATGTAAGAGTTGTGGCTACTTCTGGGGTAATGTGCCGTTTGTTAACTGTACGTTCTATTGCACCTGGAGGAGAGTGATCAAAACTGTTAAAAAACACACAATGATGGTCAGACAGAGCTAGGTCAGTGATGGATGAAATATTAATGTTTAGGCCATATGATATAATCAGATCGAGGGTGTGTCCATGTTGGTGAGTCGGTGTATTGACATGTTGTTTAAAACCCATACATTCTAATAATTCTAAGAACTCTTTGGCTCTGGTATCTGCCAGACTGTCAACATGTACATTAAAGTCACCGATTAAAATACAAGCATCATAACTTGTGTGAACGACAGATAAAAGATCAGAGAACTCTGTTAAGAAAGGGGAGAAAACTAAGTTGAGGACTCTGTATACTGTCACTGCCAGAATATGTGGCTTACATTTTAAAAGTGTTGCATTGTATTCAAAGGAACAAAATTCTTCAAAATCTATGTCCCTACTTTATAGATAGCAGCTGTTCCACCACCTCTCTTTCCCTCTCTGCAGGAAAAAGAAAAGGTGTAGCTGGGTGGACAAGCCTCTAGGAGTGTGGCAGGTGCATCTGTGCCCAGCCAGGTTTCAGTCAGGAAAATACAATCCAGGTTTTGATCACTAATGAGGTCGTTAATAATAAATGATTTGTTTGATAATGCCCTTACATTTAGAAAGAGCCATTTTAATTTCTGGACATTTATTTGCGGACATAGAATTTATATTTATGGGAACTTTTACCAGATTATTGAAGTTTGGACCCTTTGTAGTTCTATTTAAGAAGTGACGGGTGGAGATGATGGTTTTAATAAAATCAAAAGTGGTAGAAGGGGTAAGAGGTCATGGAGAGATACACTGTACTATATTTTGGGCGAGCATCTGAGAGCCCGTGGTTTGGATGAAGTCCATCACGTTTGAAAAACGCTGGACGGCCCCAGAAAACATCGAATGACTACCTACGATTGGCTGTTCGCCTAATCAGAGGTGAGACTCAAGTTAAAATCAACTGTTCTAAAAAGTTCTCAACAGTCTACTTTTAATTGTAAAATTCTTTGCATAGTTCGCTATTTTCATAAAAATGTCCAAACAGAAACTTGTGCAGTCTTAACTTGAACTGGACTTAATTACCAATACATTTACTTTTGCGAGTTAGAAAGCGTTTGCATGCAGTTTTCAAAATTGTGACTTTGCACATCTTTGTTTTTGAGATTTAAATTTAGCCATATTGTGTTTCTTACAAATACAGATCATTAGCGAGGATAGAAAGGGTCAATACATTTTTTTTTTTTTACATCGTCCCATAAAACTGAAACAAAAGACAAACTCAGTCATATGAACAGGGACCGTCACCTTTATAAAGTCATATCACTTTATTTCAGCGTCTCTTTTTTTTATACATAAACTGAAAATGATGACAAACTCAGCAGCTACAAAAAGGAAGTCGTATCCATAGCAACAATTCAGGTATCTAATCTTTTTTTTTTTTAACTTATTTGTCCAATAAGAAGTCCAGGCCGTGCCTTTGCACACGAGAGATCGCGCTCCGTTTCCACTGATCTCTCACGTTCTCGTTGCTAAATGTGTTTCGCTAAACAAATCGGCGTTCTGCTCTTCCAGCCAAGCCAACGCAGCGAGAGCAGCCGGCGTCGTCACAGTCTTTAGGAGGTTATGGACACCATGTTGTTGGGACTCAGGATCTCGATCCAGTAACCGTCAGGGTCTTGGATGAAAGCCAAGCCTTTCATTTTACCTGAGAGGGAAACAAAGAGTGTGAATGTAATGAAATGAGTAGAATAAATCAACCAATCAGAGAGCAGCAGTAGATTTTATTCACCACCAACGTGGCCTTCAGAGCGTTTAGTCACATGACTCACTCTGGAGGTCTGGGGGCGATCTAAAGGATCGTTCCTTTAGTGAAAATCGCCTAAGTAAGTAGCGTCCACCGTTATGTGGCGCTGCAGCACGAGCTTTTCATTTACCATCTCTACAAAACGACATGTTGACATCACCTGACATCCTCACAAACACTGACATGTTTAGAGGAAGTTTTGAGCACCTCTCAAAGCAAACACAAGAACGACATTTAAATCTGTAAAAACAACAAAGTCCTCAACAGAATGTCCTCTCAGTGATGCTTGCTCATATTTAGAGGAGAAATGTTTCCCTGAGATCACCGCCAGGATGAAAGTCTACAAACATTCTGACAGATTTGCACTATATTATATTATATTATATTATATTTTATTTTGTATAACTGCACTGTTATTGTTTAGATCGTCATATCATACTGCTCTTTCACTGCTTTAAACTTCTGGATCACAGAAGTCACTTTATATCATCACTGGTCACTTTAACTTGCCATCCACTACACATATTGCTCAACTATTTATATTCTTTTGTATATCTCTTATCTAGCCTGTGTATTTTGTATTTTGTATTTTGTATTACTTCTTTCTCTGTCTCGCTGCTGCAACGCCCGAATTTCCCCACAGGGGATCAATAAAGTATCATCCTGTCCTAGATTTCTGTATTTTTGATGTGTCTGGGTTAATAATGCTGATGTTTGGTACGCGAAGGGCAAGACATTCATCATCATTTAAGCATCGAGTGTGCTAATCACGAACATCTTTTTGTTATCTAACAATAGTATGAGGAGAAGTGTCTTTGTCAGTCAGTGTTCTGGGGCAGTGATGTCCTTTAAAGGCAGTAAACTTTAGATTAAAGTTTAAACAATCCTTGATGTCAGGATGAGGAGAAGTCTGTTCTTTTGTTCCCTCAGAGGGACAGCGGAGCGTCTAACAGCGTTAACCCACGACCTCCTCCTCTCCGGGATTTCTTTCAAACATTAAATTCTGTAGAAGAAGAAGAAGAAGAACCCGGGCTCGTCTCCTCGACCACAACTGACTTTAGTTTAAAAATACAAAATAAAACTGGTAGATGAGACTGATAATGTCTCCGTAGCGTGCGGCGGGGGGAAACATTTCTCGCCCTCCAGGTGGGCGGCTCCATCAGCGTGCTGCCTTGAGACGGTTGTTTATGAGGAAATGTGTGAAAATTGAAGGTTTGATCAACTTGTGATTCAGTTTCACTTTTCTGATCGGACATTTTTACATCATTTCTTTCAACATTTTAGATTTATTCATTATAATTTTTATCTATTTTTGAAATTCAAAACTTCGACATAAAGAGATCAACCAATCAATCAATCTAAAATATACTGCACAGGTTTTCCAGCTGTATTAGTTTAACCCCTCGATGACCCCGATGTCTCACCATCGTCGGGCTTCTTCACGAACGTCACTCCTTGTTCTTCGAACAGTTTGCACGCTTCGTAGACGTCAGGAACTGCGATCCCGATGTGACCTGTGGAACGTGAGGGGAGAGAAAGAGTGTGATCACTGTGAGTCCACAGAACAGATACACACATCCAGAGTCTGTTTGGAGTGAGCAGACACCTGTTTGTCTTTCTTTAAGAAGACGATCCAATTCAGGGACAATCATTAAAATAGTTTTGGTTTGATGCCGTCCAACAAACCATTTTCAACTCTGTCACCAAATGACAAAAAGTATCATATTAGAATAATTAGGGATGCACTGATGCATCAGTTCAACATCTGTATAGTCAAGGTAGGTTTATTTAGACATGAAGACATTTAAGTGGCTGACCACAGAGTCTGAGTGTCCCGCCGGACACAGGTTCACCTGCTGCTCTCCTCTCAGCTTCTGTTTTAACAATCCGCCTCAGAACGTCTTCCTGAGGATTTAGGCTCACAGTTTTCTCAGTCAGTGTCGAGTCACAGGTGAGAGGCTGGCTCAGACTTTCAGATACCCACCACAGAGGCACCTTAAACAGACCAACTCTCACCAACTCTCAGAATACTAATGATACTATAGGCCATGTTGACAGACATCGGCACATCACAAATAATGTGGAATCAACTGATATCAGGAGCCCATGTTTATTTGTTATGCTGATTTAAGGCTGTCGTCTATGAAACCTCACTACTGATTCAGAGAAGAGGTTTTTTTATTGGGCGGATGACGTCAGCTGTTGAACAAACTCTGACTTGTTAAACTTGAGAGGAAATGTTGCATCGTTGGAGTCTGACACTAAAAGAAGTCATCAAACAAACATCAGTATCATAATCATTCTCTAATAATCACATGTCCTCAGGTTTCTTACATGTCTTAGGTACAAACAAATGTTCAAACAATATGTAAATGAGCAGAAGTCTGAACACACACTCGTGCCCAGGTGTCTGACAGGAAGTTCTCCACTCTGAGCATCTCACTTTATTAGTTTTAATACTTCCTCCAAAAGACACAAAGAAAGCTGATTAAAGAAGGAAAAAAACTCTGTAGACAGCTCTGTGCTCTTTGCTCTCCACTGAGTCAGAAGAACTGTTCTGATTGGACAACAGGGAAACAAACTCACCAAAACCACGAGGATCTGAGTTTCCGTTGTGATAGGACTGACTCTCATCCGCCTCAGAGCCCCAGTTACTGAAAAACAAGAAGGAGGACAAAGATTAAAGAAGAAGAAGAAGAAGAAACAGGAAGTCACCTCCTTCAGACAGATCAAGATTCACAGCTCATTCAGGAGACACGTGATATACATGTTTACTCAAACAGTTTATGTGGCACACTAACCCGACTGTTAGCATACCGTTTACAAATATTCTGATGTGTTCAGGGTGAGCTGCATGTGTGAACAAACAGATCGATTGTGCATTAAGATAATTACTGCGTCAGCTCGATCGTGGCTCTTCTAGAAAAGGTCCACGCTGTCTTTTCCTTCACGTCTGTAGGAATCTCCTTCTTGTCCTCGTATCCCAAAAAGAAGAGAGAGAAACGCATGGAGGGGAAGTCAAACTTTTGAAGGAGCCTGAAAAAATGTAACAAACCAGAAGGAAAGATCCACCTTAGTCAAAGAGTCAAGTTCACGAATATGAAACAGTCTACACACGCACGTCCTAAAGCACACTTATACTCACGTCATGCCGAGGATTCTGGTGTAGAAGTCCAATGATTTGACCGGATCTTTAACCCGCAGCATCGTCTGCTGCATCATGAAATCCTACAACACAGAAACAGACAAATATATCCACTGATCAAAAACTTTATTTATAAGAGAGCTGTTCCTGATCCTAGTTTGAGCACGTTTCTGCTCGTGGAGCTTATTAGAAACATGCAGAGGCTTTTTAGGTCGGGTACAATCACTTCTATCTGAACCACTTCTCTTGACCGCTTCCATCGCTGCAACACCTGTTGACCTGATAACTGCTCTCATATCTGACAAACAGAGGGGCGTCCAAAACGGCCGTGTGGGGGGGTCTTAAAAGCGCCTACCTTCTCTGGTCCAAACAAATCCAGAGCATTCAGGAGCAGAATCTAAAGTTAGAAGGAGGACATACTGGCTGCTGCATTGTTGTCAGAGAAGCCAGCACTTCAACATAGCATGTTTCCTTAATGATCAGAGAGTAAGATACCTTTATCATCTCACTCTCTACACATCTTGGATGATGATCTGTTAAACCTTGAAGTGATGTATTCATACATTTTTCATTTTCAGAGAAACCTGGACAAGCTTTTAGTCTGCAGCTCAGACGATCTTCTCTTTCTGATTCGTCTGAAGTCTGAAGCTGGAGAGAATTTGAGTTCTGGCACTCAGTTGTGAAAAAAACATTTCCACATGTTTAGTTTATCAGTGTTGGTTTATAATCCCTGTAGACTTATAAAAAGCAGATTGCAGATGTTTTAAAGAGTCCTGTAGGAGGGTCGGAGGTAGGGCATGTATTTATTGACTTCTGTAAAAACTGATGAGAGAAGAAACAGTCCCTCGTCTGACTGATTCCGGCGTCTGGTTTTGACTCTCATTCTGATATTTTTTCGAGTCTATGACCACGAAACTTTCACTGTGTGTGTGTTTCACAGCAGAGTGTTATCTCTGCAGCGAGCCCGATGTCCCCTTCCTGTTCCCTTTCTTTAACAGAGTCGAGTTTTCACATGATGTTGCTGCATACTGCATTCATCCAGACCTCATTGTGATCTGAACATTTAAAACTAAATACACCACTTCATAAGATGAAACCATCGTGAGTGCATCAGGGGGGCTGCAGCCTTAACGTCACATTTAAGACTTTTTAAGACCCGATCAAAGAAAACTTAATAACATTTGTAGATCGCATAGCTTCATACTTTTAGATTTATGTGGGACTAAACATCTCTGATTCCCATTGTCCCAAATTAAAAATGTATTTTGAATATCTTGAAAGTATTTCCTCTTCTCTTCACAGTTTGTGAATGTTTACGTACGCTGTCAGGATGTCATCACATGAACCAACAACACAAAATGTAATAATAAAAAAATCATGAAAGCCAGCAAGACGACGTACATTTGGTAAAGTCATCAAACAAGTCTCAGTCATCTCAAATTTAAGACTTCTTTGACGCGATTATGAGACGTTTGAGGACATTTTATGACCTTGAATTTTTTAGAATCTAATTAATGACTTTTTAAGACCTTTAAAGGATCTGTGGCGACCTCGTTTAAAGACGCTAAGAAAGCAGTGTTTAAGTAGGGTGTGCAGGCGGGTGAAGGAGATACACTACAAATCATTTTTTTAAAAATATTTTTACCCATGTTTTTTTTGCAGACTTTCACCCCCTCCCTCCTCCTCACATTACAACAAACACGAGTAGAGTTTGACTTGTGGAGACGTTCACGTGGACGATCCCTTCAGGGCACTTTGTTTATTTTCAAGCAGCATTCTTAAGTTCTGAAAAATGAGGCCAAAGCCGAAGTGCAAAAAACTGCAGTTCCTGGAGTGTCCACTAGAGGCTGGCTGCAGAAGCACAGGAAGTCACATACACACCCATTCTAAAAAGCCTGTTTTTACAGCAGAGATGAACATGTTTACAGCCTGGTTCAAAAAACCAAATAGGTGTGATTAGCTCATGTCTGGATGGACACACACTGTACGGGGGGTGAATGTTTTGATGACTCATCAGTTTTGATTTGATGAAGGATAAGAGTTATTCACAATAAGGCGTGTAGCTGACCTGATTGACAGGTGGGCGCGGTGTAACGGTTTGTCAGGAGGTTTAAAACCCGCCTCAGCTCCAGCTCTCAGCCTGTCGTTAGGTTGACTCAAAGTTAGATTCAACAGATTCAAACGTACATGATGGAGACTCGTCTCTCTGCAGACAGCCGTCCACTGCGTCGGCGGGACAACGGGCGCGGAGGATTCCTGCAACTCTCCAAGCTGGCTCGCAAATATTTGAGTGAACAAGGAACCTGTGCGCTCTGAACCGTGAGAGCTGCACTCGATCCTGATCCTGAGTTAATGTAAGACTTGTGATTCTGGTGAATAATATTAAAACACAAGTCTCTACTTTCTGGACACGCCCCTTAAAATCGCTGGTCATCTGCTAGCTTGTTGAATGCGGTGTGCCACGCCCCCGGAAGTGACGTCATGTCCTTCAGAACCTTTTTTTTGTTTCTAATACTAATGATAAGCTCAGGGTTGATTTGTGGTCATGACAGTAAACACATGTAAAGATAAACACTTTCCCTTTCTTCACTCTGCTTTGACACATTCCTCCACAGCTTCTCCAACAGATTGTAAACATCACCACGTGTGTTACCTGGACTGTACCTGTCACCTGAACACTCACAGAAAGCACTGGGAGCACTTTAAAGATTAACTTCATTTGTCAGTTGTAAGTTTGACCAAAGTACATTTAGAGCCCCCTCTGTCCGATAATGGGCGCACTGCGTGTAGCAGGTTAACCTGTGTGTGAGTCACCGGCCTGTTGTCGGGTTAACAGGTTTAAAGAGTTCAAACTTAAACTTAAAGAAGAATAACAATCACCTCACCTTAGTCACCGGGTCTCCATCTTTACAAGCAGCCGCCGCCGCCTCGTCTGACAGACCTTTGTCGCTCATTTTTTGCTAACAGACGGAGAGAAGCAGGACTGCAGCTCGGCGGACTGACAGGGAGTGTCAGCTTAATGCAGAAACTGTATCCGGTGAGAGCCTTCACAATAAAAGCCGCATTGAATTTAAACGCACTAAAGGTTGGACCAGGAGTGTGTCCAGACTTTTTTTTAACTGGGGTGGCCCAACCAGGATGGCCTTATGTGTGATGTGCATACAAACACATACAAATAAATATAAATGATTTATCCTTTCTAACTTCACTAATCTACTTTATAACACAAGATACTGGTAACACATATATCTTCAAGGCTTAATTCCTTAATGACGCTAAAAGACGATTATGTTCAAAGCCGACCTCCATCGACGGTCTTCCAATTCCCCGTTCAGTGATCTTTGGGTGACGTCACTTCATCCGTTAATATTTGCAGTCTTTGGGTTGACCCTGTAATGCATGAAGGGAGGAAAATGGGAACAGCGGCATGTGGGTAGTTCATCGACCTATGCTGTGAGTTTATTGACTTGTTCCTCGTGGCTGATGGCGTGCCACTAGCGGGCCAGCGGAAAGACGTTACAGTAGATCTAGATCTGTGTAATCGATAGATACAACTCAACGTCTTTATCAATCATAAATGTGCCAGTGAAAAAAGACTAATGCTGCGTTGATGGCATTTCTCTGTGGGATCGCTCTCCTTCTGTTCACAATTATTCTGACGGCTAGAAATACTAGAAAAGAACTTAACAAGCTCAAGTCCATTTTCAATTTTACATTCCTTTGATAGCGTCACTTTGATGCATTTACATTGTCAATAAAAACAAAAGAACATTTAAGGCAGTAAACTGTACATGATACCACTGGTATTGGATGCCATGTGCGTCGTGGTGGTGGGAGAGATTGGCGTGACGTTGGAGAGGCAGGTACCGTTGACCCCCTTGTAGCATGACAACGACTACCACACACATCGATGAACTCACAGCATGTCGCTGCACGCCACATCCAAAATTTCTCTCTTTAAGTCACTTCATGGACTGCAAGAAACAGCTCCACACAGATTTTGTTTTGAAAAATGGAGACAGGAAGTGCCGGTTGTTATCTGTCGGACAGACGAGGCACAGTATTATGTAACCAGGGAGGCTTGCAGTCCAATGCATGGTTCAGCCTGTAGTCACTACACAGAGTGAACAGTTTCTATTTGTTCTTGATTCACCTGCTCACATAAACTTTGCAGAACAATGACCTTGTTTATTTGTTAAAATGTTCATTACTTTTCCACTTTTCCACACCACGTGTCAAGTAATTTTAATAATTGAAAGCATCAAGAAGTCAAAATGATAAAAAAAAAAAAAAAAAAAAAAAAACACTTCAGATCTTAACCATATTTTTTTAAAGGTTTATTTTGGGGCTTTTAATGAATTTACTGCTTGAGAGGGCCACGTACCCCATATGCATCATATTTAGACAAAAATCAGCTTCAAGTAAAATAGAGAGAGAACAGACTAAACTGCACAGACATGTTTAAGGATAGAATCACCAAATATCAGGAGTCTGACTTGTATTTGTTGTTGCTGTGGTTTCAAAATTGTTTGACTTTTACATGCATCATATCCAAGTTTAAAATTCAGGTAAAAAAAATCTACTGGTAGACTATAGGCCTCCTCCGGCCCCCCAATGCTTCTCATCGGGCCCCCAGAACATAATTCAACTTGGGTGGTTAAACAATAAACATAAACATAAAATCCCAATGCTGAAATACTCACATTAGGTGACACCAACTTCGTCACATCGGGCGTGACAGCATATTTTAAAGTCCCCCCCCCCCCCACAGTGTCAGTCAAGACAAATAGCTGGCCTTTGTAAAAATGTAGTTGTGACCCCTGATGTACAGTAGCATGCTGTTTTTTACTTTAGAAATGAAGCTGTAAATTCAAACCTATAAGCTATTCAAATCAGATTTACCGGTCCGAGCTGTAGCATCTCAATAAACTACTTCTAAATACTGATGTGATGCACGTGTTGTTTTTTTCCCTTCATGCTCTCATGTAGTCCATTAGTCTCTTAATAAATAATAAACGAGCCACTCGGCAGGCCACAGATCACACATCCTGGATACAAAAAACAACACGCCACAGGTTGCCATGGAAATGACTTTATTATCCACAAAGAAGAGGGAGACAGGAGAGAAGTGGACACAGGGCTGTTTTGATTGGACAGTAACAATATAGGTCGTCTTCTGGCTCGGCGGTATTACTTTTATGAAGCCGGGAACAATGAGCCACAAACTGTAACCACTCAAAATGAAGAGAGGAGGAGGAGGGCGGCGATGACAACGAGAATCTGCAGAGGTCCTGAGACAGTTTGGAGATAAGACCACTGGCAGACACAGAGAACCTTCCCCCAGATCTTAGGACACACTTTTCATTATTTCAAAATCGTTAAAAAACTTAAACTAAGATGGGTTGTAATTCAGAAGTGGTTTTTAAATTCAACAGCGTCAATTTTACATTTTAGGTGAAACATTTTGAAAGGACTGCAAACAGAAAGGTAATGTCATGCTTTATGGGCCTGCTGTCGGGTGTTATCCTTCCTCACACAAACACAGTGAGACACAGGGAGTGTTCATTCATCATGAGTGTTCAGTGAAAGAGGAAGCAGCCGTGTGGGAGAGGAACAGTGCTACAAACACATTTCTGTTAGACGATTTGTTAATACAAATACAGAAACATAATCCCAGTCACCTCCATATATACCTGTTGCCCTACGTGACCCCCCCATGAGATTAGAGAAAAGGATAAAAATGAGAGAAGGTGTGAGAGCCCTTTACTGAGTACGGTATTTAAGTAGAGCAGCTTTTTAGTAGCTGCGTCCAAACAGGGTGTAGTACTGAGCAGCCTCTTTGCCGCTGACGCACATCTGGCCCGGCTGCAGCGTCTTCAGGGGGGAGAAGGGGATACAGAGGCTCTTTGCTCCCATGGATGGAGCTCCAGGCTCCAGGTCCTGGTCCCTACAGGGGGACAACATAAAACAGTTAGACTCTGTAAAAAGACCTGTGTCCAATAATGGATTTTTTTTTTGCACTTCAATTTCAAAGCACTTCTCACCGACACAAATCATAATGATCAAAAAAAAAAACATCCTGAATGTATGAAGGTGAGCGACTTATCTCCTCTAACTGCGAGACTTAGAAATTGAGATATGCTCATGGCTTTGGGCAGAGTGTTAAAGGTGACATATTCTGCAAAATCCACTCCCCCATGTTCCTCTAACTCTAACATGTGTCTCTAGTCCGTCTACAAACCCCCCAATGATGAGAAAAGTCCATCCTCTCCGTCTTCTGCCTGCTCCATTTTTCAGAAAATGTGTGCTCAAACAGGCTGTTTGGAGGTTTTCCCTTCATGACATCACAAAGGGCAGTAGCCCCTCCCCCAGGTGGGTGACACTCCCACAGCTAGGTGTTTGTTCTGCCCTCTGAGTCTGCCTTCTCACCGTAAACAATAGGACATGGAGCGAGAAAGCCTGAGCCCAACCAAGCACTTCCAGAGAGGGGGCGTGGTCATTTACATATTTAAAGGTACAGACACAGAAACAGCCTGTTCTGAACAGGGCTGAAATAGAGGGGTTTATAGGCATGATCAAATACAGGATGCAGGACAAGTACAGGCTGTACGAGTGCTTATTGTACATGAAGAATAACGATGTGATGGACCATGGCGTCTCCTGCGTCCTCTAATGGGTTAAATTGAGCACTAATTATCTTGTCAGACGTACTTGGCAGTGGTTTTCTTGATCCAATCCTCGCACTCGATCCCGCCACAGAACGGAATCTGGACGATCTACAAAGCAAACAAACGTGTCATCAATCCTCTTATCAGGTGCGGACGGACGATTAATTGTTCAGCGCTCTCGTGTGGCGGGTTGCGTTTCTCACCTTGCCCTGGTCCATCTCCTTTTGGAACTCTTCCATCGTGTCTACAGCCACCATGTTGTTCTTCAGGTCATCGGAAGCTCTGACAAATACACAAAACATTTGAAATCTTAGTATAATGTAACGGACGCATGTGAGCGTACTTTAATTTACCATCCTAATACCATCAAAACATAATTTCTAGCACAATGGCGCCCCCTGCTGGTTGGTATGACTTTAAGCCTCATGCTGTTTTCACACATGCACCCCTGAAATTTGTAGAATGCTTTAGACAGACGTCCCGCGCCTCGAACAGAAAATGTACTCCCGGGCTGGCAGGAAAAAGTCCGGCTTAAGTCGGGGTGAAATATGTGTTTGTGTTCACTCATGCACGTTTTCAGGAGTTTTGTGCAAGTGTGAAAGCACCTTTTCTTGCTGCATTCACTCATCTGCACACCGTGACTTGATGAAATATTCTGCTGCTTGCGTTCACACATGCAGCTCACCCTGAAAGTAGTTTACTGCATGTGTGAACAGGGCCTATCAGAGTCTTACTTCTTGAACAGGTTGTTCTGGATGTCCTCCAACATGGCCACCAGCTTCTTCTCCACCTCAGCCTCTGGAATCGTCACCTTAGCTCCCGTGTCTCTCCTCACAGCCACACACTGTCGCTGCTGCATGTCTTTAGGACCGACCTCCAGACGGATCGGGACTCCCTGAACCAGAGAGAGAAGGAAACGGCTACAATCATTATTAAAGCCCTCGTAACAATCCTGGAGGTTGAGTTTTGTAGGTTTTTTATCCTTTTATATTTGACTTCTTCTTGTTGGTAAAGTCATGCATTCGGGTATAACCTTGAGTTCCCAGTGGTTGAACTTCCACCCGGGGGAGTAGTTGTCTCTGACATCAGTCTTCACCCGGACGTCGGCCTGCAGCAGCCTGCTGTTATATTTCGAGCACTGAGCCATCAGAGCCTCTTTGTCCTGCTCTGGCAGCGAAGCGGTGACGCCACATGGGATGATGACAACCTGAAGAAAGCGAAGTGAAAGTGTTGATCATTGGTAGGCTGATAACTTTAACTGGGATATTTTCTTCTAGTTCATACAAAAATGATGATAAGAGATAGAAAAGCATATCGTCTGTTTCTCAATGTGTCTGTATCGGTGCGTGCTTCCTGTGCGTACCTGCAAACAGGCCACCTTGGGCGGCAGCACGAGTCCCATGTTGTCCCCGTGGACCATGGTGAGGACCCCGATGGTCCTGGTGGTGATTCCCCAGGAGTTCTGGAAAGCTAGCTGTTTCTCCCCCGGCCTCTTTGGATCCTCAAACATGATCTCAAACATCCTGGAGAAGTTCTGTCCAAGATGGTGGGACGTAGCACCCTGATGACGCACAGAGGAACAGCAGCTGTTTTAACATCGCCCCTAACATCAACTCAAAACGTCCTCCGACTTCACTTGAAGTGATTCAACACACTCCAGTACCTGAATGGCTCGGCCGCTGGCTGAGATGAAAGCCTCCACGGTGGTGGTGTAATCTCCTCCTGCAAACTTCTCCTTCTCCGTCTTCCTCCCCTTCACCACGGGGATCGCCATCAGCTCTTCATACACCCTGCCGTACAGATCCAGGATCTGAAGCACCTACATGGCACAACAAAAACACTTCCTGTTATTTTTATACTGAAGCATCTAAATCAGAAATATTCTAGCAACCGTGAGGGGAACATTGGGAGTTAAACTCGATATTAGCATAAAGATATCAGCTGTGAAGAACTGTGCAAAAGGCTTAGGCCACCGTTTTCATCTATGTTGCTGTGATTCATCATGCCAGTCCGAAAAGGAAGCGCCTGATTGAGCGCACACAGACATATTTTGAGAGAAAAACAAGGATAGTCTCCCGCTGTGAGGAGGATTTCAGGGGTAGTCCTCCTGAAATCCTCTTATGTGTGAAAACGGAGTGATTGTGGTAGTTGTGAGTAAGAAGTGCTCTTACCTCTTCAGCTGCCTCCTCTTTGGTGGCAAAGGCTGTGTGACCCTCCTGCCACAGAAACTCTCTGGTCCTCAGGAAGGGCTGTGGATGTTTGAACTCCCATCTCTGGAGGAAAGAGGGAACAAGAAGAACAAGAAGAGTCAAAGACCGTATAAAACATGGACGTAGTCTCAGTGATGTTTGTTTCTGAAAAGGCGTTATGAAGCCAAAAGATGACGTCAACATATTGAAACTGGTGTCTCCAACTAATTTATTTCTCATGTTATTTCAAATGTTCATTTAAATTTTTTGACCTCATCAAGATTCTTTGGTTTTTGCAGCCAGCTTCAAGTGGACACCCGAGGAACTGCACTTTTTGCACAATAGAACAAATGACTTCCTGTTAGCATCTTTCTGCCGATCGGTTTGATTCCACGAGCTCGTAGTTTCAAAGAGAAGTTGAAGAGTTTGTGTGGAGTAGAACGTGTGGGGGGGGGGGGGGGGGGGGTACTGACCACAACGTTACACCACTGGTTGAGTTTGATTGGCAGGTCTCTGTGGGACTGGACCCATTTAGCATAGGCGGGGTACATCACTGCAGTAGAAATAAAAAACAAGGTTATAAGTTCAAACCAAACAAAGCAGGTTAACAGATTGATTTGTTCTGTTTCAACGTGAAGTCAGAGGCATGCTGGGAGCTGTAGTTCAGACCTGTCTCACTGGTGGGCCTCACAGCAATGGGCTCGGCCAGCTCAGTCTTTCCCGACCGGGTCACCCAGGCAACCTGATGAAGATGACATCACCACCATCAAACGGTTATAACACAGCTGCTGAAATGTGTTTTTATTTCCTGTAGTTTCTGTTAAACTGTCTTCATGTTGTTGTTTTGTCCACAGGGGGGAGCGGAGGAGATGGTCGCGTTTACCTCTGGAGCAAAGTCTTCAATGTGGGACTTTTCTTTCTCCAGGGCGGCCTGCGACACGAACATGGGGAAGTAGCAGTTCTCGACGCCCAGCTTCTTGATCTCGCGGTCGAAGAACTCTTTGATGGACTCCCAGATGGAGAAGGACCAGGGCCGCAGCACGTAGCAGCCGCTCACATCGTAGTACTCGATCATCTCTGCTTTAGTGATGACCTGCGGGGGGACGAGGAACATTCAGGCAGGTGATCGGCAAAAACACAACAACAGAGACGTACAGAGTGCAGAGCAGGGCGTGGGACATGTTAGCAGTTTGACTGCACAAATATATGACCCTGAAAGAAATCTCTGACAGGTGCGTCAGAGGAGGGTCAAACTTAGAGTGTGTGCTCACCTGAGAGTACCAGTCGGCGAGGTTCTCCTCTTTCTTGGCCTCTAAGCCCAACCTGTCAGGAGACATTCAACAACATTAGTGCGATGCAAACAGTAGGAGTTCATGTACATATCACAGATTCTCTCATCACAGATTTGTACGCATCATTTATTTGTAGGAATCCAGTTTTTAAGAAGTGAAGCTCGTAAATGAAGCCTATCGATATATTTAACTTCTCTTTGAAATAACTACAACACATTATCAGACACAGATCATCCTGCAGACCTGGACTCTCCTGCAGGATGATCTGTGTTGAGGGGAGCTGGTTAAAAATGTAGATTTTAGGTGTTGGATGAAGATGCTTCAGGTCGTAGATTCTTTGACTGATGACTTTTCTGCTCTGTGACTTCAGGATACGCTGCTCTGTGTCTGTAACTCGTTTATTCTGCTGCATCCTGTCTCAGCCAGGACTCGTGTAAATGAAACACTTAATCTCAATGAGGTTCTCCTGGTTGCATACATTTGAAATAAAATTAAAAAAACCAGTGATGTAGGACGGTAAATACACTACATCAGGGTGATCTACAGAATTAACCACAACACAAACACACACGTGACATTCATTAGTTAGGTCTTAGTGGACGAATCGAAAAGGAACTGAAGCCCCGTTTCCACCAGGCGGTTTGGTTCAGTACAGGTCAGTAAACACTGAACTTGCTTGCGTTTCCACAGCCAACCGTGACCTTATTTGGCACGTGGAGTGTAAGCTAAATGGCGATAGCGGCGTCAGCTATGTGATGACATCACAGTGTGACATCATAGTAGTCCAACACGGTGTAGCCCGCTATTAATTAAGGTCAATGAAGAAGAAGAACAGGGACACAGTAAACAAAAGAGACCGTTTAGGGTCGGATCAGTACCCTTGGCACCCCAACAGAAGGGTACCAAAAAAGTAAGACATACAGTACAGATCACTTATTTTGATACCATTCCCAATTTTTGACGGTGGAAAGCCAGTAAATTGGTACTGTACTGTACTGAACTGAACCGGACTGCTTGGTGGAAACCGGGCTTTAGTCACTCCAGAGTTCATTTAAAGCTCCTGTGAGGAACCTCTGAGTTTTGTCGATTTGGTCAACGCTTACTAAACGTGTCCTGCACATGAGCAAGGTTCAGCTCGAGTTGAATCTATGGCCTGGAAAATGTGATATTGCAGCATGATATTAACTACCTCATCTGACACCTACGTTTCAGCAGCGTCGACAGCCAGGCGTATAAAAAGAATGAATCTATCTTCTTTACTGATGGTCTCACTTCCCTTTGTAGGTCATAAAGAAGCATTTAGTGTTCATTTCAGCGAGCAACTAAAAATCCCTCACAGGAGCTTTAAACTCTACAAATAACTAATTTAGTCCATAAAAAAACAGCCATTCCAAATCCAGCCAATCATGCAACTCAAAGCAGAGCAGTAGCTCTAAAGCGAGCAAACCAGCGTCCTGCTGATAGCTGATCAAAATTAAAGGGAGACCAAAAGGGCAACAGCAAAATCCCTGTGATCTGCTCGGTATCATGTACCGGATTATCAGATTTCATGTGAGGAACACAAGTTTTTATTTTACTTTTTGCATCTTATATCAAAAACGGCCCCTCAGGAGTTAAAGGCTTGGAGGGTGCTGGTGTGCCACTCGTCTGTATTTCTGATGGATATGAACATGCAGAGTGGAAACATTCCTACACATTAGCACTTCTTCAGCGTCATCACATTTCAAACCCGGAGGCTGACAGCAAGGCCCCACACACACACACACACACACACACACACACACACACTGATCGAGCAGACGAAACACACACACCAACCAGTCAGAACTCACCACGTCTCAGTGTTTAACCACAACTCTTAGGTCGTTTAGCTACAGGAGAAGAAGGTCGTGATGCGACGATGATCCGCCTCCAGAGTCCGAGTAACAAATACAAGTCTCCACAAAGACCCGGTGTTTCACCAGAGGCTCCAAGATACAACTCGCCGCCTCGTAGGTTTGAATCAAACGATTAATCAACAGCGAATATTATTTGTGGTATCGACTGAAAAACCGCAGTGAAAGCGATACTTCTTAATAAGGAAGCTTTTCTTTGGACCAGACGGTTCAGCTTCAGTCTGTTGTAGGGTTGTCACGGAAACAGAATTATAAAGCGTGCACGATTCTAGTAAAAATCAAACAATATCGATACCTCTAAAGATAACACGTCTACAAAAACAGAAATGGTAGGCAACCGATATTTGGTCATTTCTTGTGAACTCCAGCAAACTGTCTGAATGTCTTGGCAACGTTTGAGTTACCAAAACATATTCTAAAGGCCCGTGTCCGCCTGGCACTTGTTTGAAACGTTGCCAATAAGTAGAGAGCGTTTTGCAGCAGCAGGGGGCCGCGCAGCGCCCAGCATCGTTTTTAAGATTATTCCACCTTTTCTGGTTCAGCTACTCCGAGCACTTCGAGTTTAAAGTCTTTCAACTTTACTTAAGGCCGCTGCTGACACACACCAGCGCTCTTTTCAAAATATATGATGACGCCGTGTCTCTCCCCGTCATTATTATTAAACTCATCATCCAGACAAAGTAGGAGGGCAAGCATCCTCCGTTTGATGTTCATGGTAAAGAAAGAAAAAAAACATCTCAAATATAAAACATGTAAGAGTAAAAAGCAACAGTCGACTGTTGTCAGAGACAATCAGATAGACAAGACGCACGGCAGCGCTTTTATTCTCAGCGTTTCATCCAAGCACCAAAAATGGACAGATGGACATCGGCCCTAAGTATTCATGCCATTTAGAAATTGGTCTCTGTCTTGTGCTCACGGCAGCTTATTGAAATCCAACTGAAGATCTGACGTTTGTTAAAAAGCTTTGGTATTTATCGACACTATCGATCACTGAAATAACGGTGCATCGTTTCAAAACACTTGGTATCAAAACGTATTGAATATTATATATTATTATTATTATATATATTTTTGAAGACTGTAGAGCTTTCCTCTACGTGGGAGACAGGAAGGAAATGTGACGTAAAACAAACAAAAATCTGCAGGAAAAAGTCGAGTTATTTTGAAGTTAAACCTGCGTTTTAAGACAGAGACTGAGGTACAGAGTTCAGGGTAGAAAAGACGACTTCAGATGCAAAAAGTAAAATAAGAAGTTGCTCCTTGATCACCTGATTTTAGAATAACTTTTATCTTTTTATTAAAGATCAGATTTACTCTCCACTAGGTATCATTTCAAACATTTATCTGTCTTCCTCTGTCGTCTGAGTCTTCTGCAGTCTCTCACCGTGTTTGTTTCTTCGGCCCCTGACCCTCTCCTGCTCCTCCTGCTCCTCCTGAGGCCTCTTTCCCCTGGTTGCCTTTGTCTCCTTTTCCCTTCTTCCCTCCTCCTCCTCCCTGTTTCTCAGACTTGTTCTCCCTCTCTTTGCGGTTTTTGTCCTCTCCTCCGCTGGCTCCTGCGGCAGCCACTGGTTTGTAGTCCTCCCCGGTCAGTGTCTTGTACTGGCCCTTCAGGTCCAGGAGAGTCTTTACGGCTTGATCCACCTGCTCCTGAAACGGAAAGACAGATGATGTTTTTTGTTTCATCATCAGTGTAAGTTGTAGGTAATACCTCCTTGCTGTCGGTTCCTTACCTTGGGGGCTTTCTCAGACTTTAACTTTCTCACTAGCTCCCCCTGCTGGGATACCTGGGAGAATAATTGCTGGGCCGGCGGGGCTGAGTTGGTTGAGGGAGCGCTGGACTGCGTCTGGGCCGGGCTGGCAGGGGCTGCTCCTGGTTTGTAATCCTGTCCAGTCTGCTGTTTGTACTCTGCTTTAAGAGCCAACAGCTGCTTCACTGCAGCATCCACCTGATCCTGATGAGCAGCAGCAAGAAGACAAACGTTCATTTACGGCAACTTCAACACTTTCAGGATTATTTCACAAGAACCTCTGCTGCACTACATTACCCAGAAGCACCTGTCATTGCAAAATCCTTTAGATGTCTTAAAGATGACATCATCAGTCTCTATAGTTGGTACCAGCATTGCTAGTCCTTCAAAAAAATGATCAATAATTACATTTTGTATTTTATTTTTAATATAAATGTTGCGTCTCTGGTGTAACGCAGCCACCTGCCACTAGTTGGGACTGTGGCTGCGGTTAACGAGACTGCACTTCCTGTTGTTCTGCACGAAAGTAAACCATCACAGCGGACTGATGACATCTTGTACGAGCAGTGCAGGTGAACTGACACATCGACCTGAACAATATGTAACAACATTCATTATCACAGGCATGAAGATGTTAACCTGCGAGGAGGAATGAAGAATGTTGGTGCTAACGCTGCTAAGTCGAGACACGCTCGATAAACCAGTTCTACATCGTTCACCTGCAGAGGAACGCAGCTGGCAGCGTGCCACACATTTTGAGGGCATTTAGGAACTGTCTGTTCTTGCTCTAGCTGCACCTCGGACGAGAAGCACGGCTGTGCACAGGGAACCAGCGATCCTCAAGCTGTCGACTTTATTGTTGAAAATGTGATGCACTGTTTCCAATTACCATCGAAGAGGCTACATGCATTATGGTTTTGGACAGTGTTCTGCCGTGTTGAATCATGTGTTTCATTAATTTTGTTATTATGAAACAGTCAATGCATTTTCAGTTTCTCTCTTTTTGTTCATATGGAGTTGTTGAAAGAGAAACACTCGATTCAGTGAAGGTTTTCAGAGAACTGCACAAACTTTCTGTGAGTCAACGAAGGGTTAACTTTTTTAATAAAGTCTCACCTTGGGGGCTTTTGCAACCTTCAGCTTCCTCACCACCTCTCCCTGCTCAGCCACTTTCTCGTACAGGCCGCCAGCAGGAGCAGATCCAGAGGTGTTCTGGGCGGGGGCCGGGGCGGGGGCCGGGGCCGGGGCGGGTGCTGGTGCTGGTGCTGGTGCGGCAGCTTTCTGAACTGGAGCCACTCCAGGCTTGTAGTCCTGACCTGTGGCCTGTTTGTACTCTGCCTTCAGGGCCAGCAGCTGTTTCACCGCTGCATCAACCTGGTCCTGGAGAACCACAGGCGACGATTAGAGTTCATTTCAAACCAAAGTGTAACAATCCAGTTTAAAAAAGAAATATAGAGTTATCACAGAAGAACTCTTAAAAAGATTACGTCTTCAGAAATCGTCGCATTATATCTGAAACATTTCTCGTTAACATTAAATATGCCTCACTAATTAGAGAACAATCGAAGAAAGGCTCATTTATTTAGACAAGACAGTGAGTAGAGCCAGAAATTGAAGCGAGAGAGAGAGAGAGAAAGGAGCAACAGGTCAGATTTGAATCCGGGTTTTAACTGTTACTGTGAAGTGGGATTTAATCAGATTTGCCTAAAAGTGGCCAAACAACAAAGAGTCTGTAAATCAAATTATGACATCATCTTTTCAGCCTGAGGTCAGCACACTAAACTTAAATCTCTTATCATAACTGAACAAACACGCTACACACATCTGGAGTAAGATACAAACTGACTAAAGTTTCTGCAGGGTTCAAAGACATCGTTGCAGACATTTACAAAACTGTGTGTGTAAGTTAGAAATAAAAAAGTACCATCATATCACATTTTGAGGTCACTTAAATTGAACTGAAAATCACACTTGGATTAGTTCCTTCTTAAGGCTTTGTACTTTTCTTGTATCAGAATACCTTGGGGGCTTTTTCAGACTTCAGTTTCCTCACAGCCTCACCCTGTTGTGAAACACGCTCATACAGGCCTGAAGGAGAGGAGGAGGAGGAGGAGGAAGAAGAAGAGGAAGAGGAAGAGGAAGAGGAAGAAGCGGAGGACTTGGCTGCAGAAGAAGGAACAGAGGAGGCAGGAGAGGAAGGGGCCATCCCCGGCTTGTAATCCTGACCGGTCAGCTTCTTAAACTCTGCCTTGAGAGCCAGGAGCTGCTTCACCGCTACGTCGATCTGGTCCTGGTGCCACCAACAAACCAACTTATTTTAACAACGAGGTAATCGATAAATGTGGCATGTGAATGACGTGTGAACATGAAGGATACGAGCAACGAGGGGACGAGACAAACAAGTTTGGACCAGGGCTGTCAAACCATTAAATGTGATTAATCGCTGAATTTAAAAAATCAAAGCTCGACCCAAAGGCAGAGGCAACTGGACTGTTCTAAACTTACTGGTGGACGAAGCAAGAAAGTTAAGCCTCTGAATTTAAAAAGTGAATCACAATTAATCGTGTAAGTGCACGTCCACAGGATCCTGTTTGTGCATGTGCGTTTCAATCTGTGCATGTGCAGCATGAGTGTAAAATAGAATTAATGAAGGATATCTTCTTCTTCTTAAGAGCATGTTTAAAATTACACTAATTTGCATTTAAAAATGGTTTTTATTAGGCTTTTATTTTGAAATGTTGTACTGCCTTAAGGATGAGGGTAATTAACTTCCTGTTTGAATTCAACCGTGCTTTTATTTTGAAATAAGTAAGGCCCTTCTGGTAGATGGAAGGTTAGGACATGAAGTTAAGCACAGAAACAGGAAGTGGTTAGGGATCCCAAACTGAGGTCAAAGGAACGGTAACAAAGGTCAATGTGTGATGTCATCAGGTCAATGTGTGATGTCATAAGGTCAATGTGTGATGTCATAAGGTGGATATTACTGTCTGAGAGTTTGTTAAAAGTGAAATGAGACATTTAAAGATGCAGCAGTGTCCTTCTTTTACATCACTGAGACTACAGGGAGACACTGAGGACCACTATCTACGGAGAGCCTGAAGGGACAAAAATAAGTATGCATTCATTTGGTAACTTTAATTAATCGTGATTTACGTTTAATGCTGACAGCCCTCGCTCGGACGCACGATTTGACAGACCAACGGATGAGGAGAAATGTGAAATGAGTCGATGGGAGTTTGATGGACGGACAGACGAGTTGTGATCAGACGGACAGATGTGGACAGATGTGGACAGATGTGGACAGATGTGGACAGGCTGAGCAGTTAGACACATGTTTACATACCTTAGCTGCTCCCTCTGCTTTCAGCTTCCTGACCACCTCCCCCTGCTGGGTAACACGGGTGAACGGACAAGAAGCAGTGTCTGTTGACAGGGTGGGCGGGGCTGTAGCTGTGGTGGGAGGAGCCATGCCTGGCTTGTAGTCTACGCCGGTCTGTTGCTTAAACTGTGCCTGCGGAAAACGAGAGGGGAAAAGAGGGAGACTAAAAGTCAAAATTCATTTTAAAGGGATAGTTCAGTATTTTATTTTTTTAGGTACTTGTCAATTAGTGCTACCGGTCTCAGAACACTTTTTGAAGGCCCTGCTCTCGTCTTCAATCAATCAAACTTTATTTATACAGCACCTTTCAGACAAATTTAATTGCAGTTAAAAGTAATTCACAAGAGTGCAGAAAAGTTATTGACGAAAAAGTAGTTTATAAAATCACTGAGAGACTAATGCACAACAATAAGAATTAAAAAACATATATATAAAAAAGAAAAAACGACACATGCAACAAGATATTAAAATTAATACATAGGAGAAGAATATTTAAAATTGTAGTAGGATAAAAAAGACAATACAAGATTGTTAAGATTTGAATTTATAAGTATATAAGCAACAGGAGATGCCGATCAGCTCGGCCCCTTAAAGAGAAACCAGCTGGAGAACCGGCATGAAAGCCCGGTTATCGACTGTGCAGACACATAATTTAGTTCATTTAAAGGTCACATATTATGCTTCCCTTTACTCATATTTCCTGACTTTTCTGATTGAAAATGTTGAGGCGCTGCATGATAACCACCTCGTCATACGCTACAGCGTACAGCCTGCCGGACATTCATTAGAAGAAGAAGAAGAAGAAGACTACCACATCTGGTACACTTACACTTCTACAAACAACCAAACATGAGCATGCTATATATATCCACACTGTGTAGCGAGTAGGAAGGCAACAATTCTCCTTACTTACGATCTTCCATGCAAGTATTTCTCTCTGAATTGTTTTTTTTTGTGTGTGTCTGAGTCCAAGCGCTGGGATTTGAATTACATATTAAAAATCAACATTTTCATCTGGGCTGAGAGCTGGAGGCAACATTAGCCGTTTTGTTTGATCCTTTTTCTCAACTAAATATCAAAGTTAGTTCTTAGAATGACGGCTGATGTACCTTAAGAGAGAGCAGCTGCTGAACCGCCTTGTCCACTTCTTCTTTGGGGGCCTTGGCGGTCTTCAGCTGGCGTACAGTTTCACCTTGCGCTACAATGCTGGAGAATAAGTCTCCGGCTGGGGAGGAGGCTGAGGCAGGTGCAGGGGAGGAGGCGGGCGCGGCCTTTGACGAGGCAGACTTTACGGACGCAGCCTTTGATGAAGCAGCAGGCTAAGACGAGAGGGAAAGCAGAGTGAGTGTCTACCTGCAGGTTCCTCTTCGCATTTCTTTGAAACAGCTTCTCTGTTCTTATAAAGCCCTCCTTGTGTTTTTACATCCAAAGTCTATCCATACTACGACTCCACCTTTGCTCTATCAGACCAGTTAGTGATCGCTATCTCATCTTCTATTGCTTTCTGTTTGACTTTGAGTATCTAATCGAGGTTTCCATCACATCGATGACAGCTGGCCTGCCTGGGTGAGACAGTTTGGCAGCGGCCTCCAGGTTTATTCATAGCAGCACAGGTATAAATCCAGACCTTGTTTAACTTTATACATAAAATCACAGCATGCAAACAAGTCTCCCACTAGAGCGTCTCACTTTATAAACTGTAGCTTCTTATGCTGTTATTGTAGTGATGCGCGTCATATGTGTCACCACCAATAAGCGCTAATCTCCTGATGTGATGAAGGAATATCGAGTGAAACACTTCAAAAACACGAGTAATGTACTTGAGCGTTTCACCTTTTTTTTTCCAGCAATTTTCAGAATCAGAATCTGGGTTTATTACCAAGTACATTCACACATACAAGGAATCTGACTTGGCGTATTGGCGCTTAACAATTAACAAGGAAATAAAGCAGAACTAACAACAGCTTAAATAATACAGTTTAAAAATGTAAAATATATTAGTATATCTCTTCGCTTCTCTTCCACTGCAGAGCGAGGCGAGGTGGGAGAAGTCGCACTGTGTGTAAGAAATGAAGGAGGAAGGAGAGAAAGGAGCAGGTGTGTGTGTGTGTGTGTGTGTGTGTGTGTGTGTGTGTGTGTGTGTGTGTGTGTGTGTAGATAAGAGAAAAGAACAGAGGAAAGATGAGCAGATGAACTCATTTAAGTCTTAAAATAAGTTAGATAATAAAGCACAATTAATATATATAATGTACAAACTAATAATTAACATACAACCTAAGATAGTGTGAGAAGGAAGATTTTGAGAAATTCCTTTTACAGTGTTTATGTGTGGAAGAGGAAAACTGTGCGACGATTTCTCCTGGTGGAGATAATGGTGCATAAATAATATTTACATCTGTGAATTAAAATTTTGAGCTTTGACTTTTGTCAACAACGGAGAAAAACTTAATTCGGCTCACCACGAGGCGTTCATTGACGAACCTCTGAGTGTGACATGAGTCAACAACTCGTCAAAACGACGTAATATATAACGCTCTTGTGCTGTAAGGACACACACACACACACACACACACACACACACACGTTAGCCTACCAGAACCGGTAATGTGTTGTCGATACTTCTGATTGGCCAACTTGGCTTTACATTCAGGATAACAAATTGTCTCCTGTTGACTTGGCGTGCTCTTGATAGCAGATAATGATTTTTTGCGTTTTCATTTGAACGAAGGTGTTTTTTAGAACTTTGCTTACATGGACGAGATTTTTAGGAAACTACTTTAGGATTCAGCTCGTACAAAGGCGATATATATGTGCGATGCATGAAACACCCAAAACATTTTTATCTTTCATATTAATTTATGCCTGAAAGCAGATAAACTACAATATGAAATGTTGGACTTTTAATTTGTTGTGAACGAAGCGTAATGATTGAGAGCTGGTGGTGAGAAGTCAAAGTGTAATGTGACACCTGTGCAGAGATTATTGATCTCTCCAGGTATTCTGGGAAATAGTGTTTAGAGGGACAGACCAACAACAACAACAACAACGAACGAGTTCCTCCAGCCACTGAGGCCTCAAACATTCAGACTGTGAGTTTTCTGGTACTCACCGTGTTACTGGAGGCCTGGCTCTTGCTCTTGTCCTTGGATCCGGCGGTCGGCATCTCTTTGACGTGTCCGTCAGGAATGTAGAGCAGGACACACGGACTCTCTTTACAGCTGTTAGGACTGTAGACGTTAACCACAGTTGGAGACGGGGTGACAGTTAAACATAGGCCGTATAGATCATGGATGTAGTCTCAGTGACATCAGCCATTGGTTTCCTAAGAGCCGTTATGAAGCCAAACGATATCTCAATCTTAGTTTTGATCAACGAAGCAACAGGAAACCCTGGGGCGGGCTTTAAAGGAGAAATCTGTAACTCTGACACCTAGTGTTTAAAATGGGTAATGCAGTCCAAATTCAAAACATTGGAGAGAGCTGTCTCAGTATGAAACTTCACAGACATGTTCTGTAGAGCGCTGAGACTTTTATGAAGTGGTTGAAGAGGAGGAGAATATGTGATCTTTGAAAAGAAGAAAAAGCCAGCAAAACATGCACAGCACTTATTTTTCGTTTGATTTCAGTTTCATTTCTCAGGACTATTTAATAAAAGAAGGAAGTGATGTGTGAACGCAGCAGGAAATGCAAAATTCACTACGAGGGAGTCAGCGGAGAGGATGGCATTTCTATTGTGACAGCCCCTGCTTAGAGAGAGTCTCTCTCTAGTTCTTTATGTTAGCACACTCTTATCACACCCATGTTCACTACTGATAATACAGATTAAACACGCCTCATAGCTATCCTACTACACGTTTATGAAGGAAAATCATTACAGTGTTGGACTCTGGCCATCTTGGATATGTTGTAAACATTACACCTTTATGTTCTGCCTTCGAGTTTTAGCGGCAGGCTGAGTGCATGTGCAAGGGCTTCAGAGTCTTATCTACAGCACTTCAGTTTCTACTTCTTCTGTATGGTCTATGGTTAGACAGCAGAGAACTGGGATTATACTGGATCTAACAAACGGGCTCCGTCTCTCACCTGATTGGCTCATAGGGCTGATCACAGATGTAGAAACCACGTCTCTGGAGCTGGATGATGTCTCCTTTCTTCAGGTTCTTCAGACACGGATCTCCGAGCATCTTCTCCTCCAACTGAGAGAAAGAGACAGTTCCCAAAACATGTTTAAATAAAAATCACATGTAAGATGAGACGGACGTGAGAAGACGCGCTGCAGGACAGACCTTGCTGTTTTTGTTGATGAAGTCTTTGAAGTCGTCCTCTTTGGTGATGACGGGTTTGGAGATGAGAGGCTGGTAGTTGATGCAGATGGCGGGCAGCAGGGGGGCGCTGCTCGTCTCGGCCAACCATGTGATCTTTGTGGTCTTCTTAAAGTCCTTGTTGTCCAGGTTCAGGCGAGCGTCCATGGACACAACTTTTCCATCGGACCCTCTGAGCAGCAACAAGACAGGGTTAGATCACGGAGAACTGGGAAAGCATGTTGTTACTCATCCCTAACGTCAAGACGCTGGGCGATATTATCCTGCATACTTGGTGATCTTGGTGATGATGAGGTTTCCCCAGTTGATGAAGGTGACCGTCTCTCCCTCTGAAAACGTCTCAGCGTCCGCGCCTTCGACCAGAACACGAGGTCCGTACCAAACCTCCTTCATGCCCACCTCTGCGTTCTGAAATCATTTAATGATAAAGACGTTACAAATGTAATTTCCTGAATTCAAATCATGTTTAATAGAATTTCTGTCACAGGAAATAGAGATGACTCGGACCTTGGGGTGTTTGGCCACTTCCTTCATCTCCTCTGCAGCTTCTGCGACAGAAACAGGAACCACGTAGGAGCTGGACAGAGCTGTGAACCTGGGAGCCACTGGGTCGATAACCTAACACACACACACACACAGACGGGTAAAGACCGACACAGAGACAAACGTTTTTCAGTAAAGGAAAACGAAAACTGGTGCTGCACAGCTGCTTAGTAATGAAAAAGACAAAAGCTGTAAATGATGCAAATGAATCCAAAAACAGTTTTTCTTTGATTCAAAAATCAAAACAAAGATAGCCCAGCTCAGTGTGCGATGAAGGAAGGAAAGAAAGACACGAGACAAATGACGAGCAGAGAAAAAAGAAAAGATGATTTCTGTGAATGAATCATGATTGTATGCAGACGAGGGGGAAGGAGGGAACAAGCTCTTCCACAGCTGTCACTATTCCACCAGCCTGTTTCACTGTTTAACTACATCTCTGCAGCGTCATCTTCTGGATTTTTATTCTAGAGAATCACAGAGACGTGTTGATGGATGCTGGTGATGCGGTCTCACATAATGTATAACGATAATGTATTTAGTATTTGAATGCTTGGCTGCTCGTCTGTGTGAAACTCTGTTGATGTTTTTCTGCCTGTCTTTGCCAGGACACTCTTGAAAAATAGATTTTTAATCTCAATGAGTTTCTTTCCTGGTTAAATAGCGGTTTAACAAAAAATGGGATTAAGGTCCCAGCTGTCAACCTAGCATTTCTTTCCAGGCAGAAAAGCGCTGGCTGTGTTTGCATGAAGCGTTTGTGCGCTGAGAAGAAAAGCGCTGCATGTCCGTCCTGTCTCCATGACAACAGTCTGTTGACAACGTCACTGCTCCGATACTTTTTACTGAATGTTTTACATTTGAGATTGTTTATTTCCCGATCAGAGACGGAGCGAGGAGGATGTGGGTGCAAGACACGATCCGTGGGCAGCAAAAAAAAAAAAACAGGGAATATGAAACATTTAGAAAAGAGCGCCAGTGACGCCAACAGCGTTTTTCTGAAATGTTGAATGTTGTGCTTGTAGAAAAGACGGCGGGCGCTGCTCTTTTTCTTCAGGCGGCTGCTGTCTGCTGCTCACGACCTTTGACCTCCTCACTTAGGGGCACTTAGGATGTACTTCTAGGGATTTAAGTTGGAAAGCTCACATAAATTATTGATCATTACATTAAGCGGATATGCGCAATAAATGAAGAGTTCAAACTGTGATGGACTAAAAGGAAGAGATGAAGGAAGGAGGATTAAACTCTGGATGTGAGAGCCCGAGAGCTTCGATTTGATGTTTTTTTTTACCGTGAGGAAATTTAAATTAATCAAAATCCCGAGAGAGGGTGTGACGTCGTACTGAATATCAACACTGCTGTGATTCTGTTGCAGTGTTGAAGATAATCACAGCAGTGCCAATATTCAGTACGTGTTGACCTCGAGCCTCACCCTGACCTTTTGACGGACACCTCATTTGGCCAATAATGACCTTCCATTCACTGTTCTCAGCATAGAATGACAGGCTGAGATGAAAGGAGGGGCCTCCCCCTCTTCAGGCCGACTGCACGCGACTGTGCTGATGACTAACGTTACATACAAGCATCATATATATATACATATATATATATATATATATATATATATATATATATATAAACAAAATTGTATTAAAAGTATTTAAAAGTTGATATTTATACCAAGATAGGCTGTGAGTCATGAGAGGAGAAAACTGTAAGATTAGACACTGAGAACAAACGTTATGTTCTCAGGTAGCTTGCAGTGTAGCTACAAGCAGTAAACAAACACGCCAAGTCCTGCAGGGGGCGGGGCTTCTGAAGGCGATGAGCCCAGGAGGAGGGGCCATGTTTGAATGTTGTGTTTACAAACTACAATGAACATTTCTCCTGACTCCTACTTTAAGAAGTCATAAACAGATGAGTTATATACAGTACATATAAACTGTCTACATAGAGTGTTTTACCAGGCTTTAAAAATGTTAATTTCTGCCTTTAACATGGGCGTGTTTGTGAGTTCTGGGGCTTCTTCAGATAGCCTCAAGTGGACACGCTAGGAACTGCAGTTTTATCCACTTCTGCAACAGCTTCATTTCTCAACAGTGACGTTTGCTCCCGTTTCAACAGTTAAGACTTTTCCTGAGTTCGCTCCAGTATTGTTCACAATCTGGTATGCATCGCTAACCTGTGTTACAAGATGAGCTTTATATTATGGATAATTTAAATACTCCAATTGTTCTCCACAATCAGGTCACAGCTCAGTGTTCACACACGAGCTCGGAGCGAGTGAAGTTTCAGTTTCAGTATTTTTCACCCGTTTCTATAAAAACCCAGCTGCCTTCTGCTGCTCAGTACAGAAACACTCTGAACATCTGTGTGGACGGCAAAACAGTGAACATGGTTGGTGGATGTTTGGAAAATCAGCGTGGATGAAAGCAGGGAGGGAGTGGCTGGAAATGAGGAGGAGGAGGAGGAGGAGGAGGAGGAGGAGTACCTTCAGACAGCTAATTGGCAGCTTGGAAACAGAAGAGTGAGATGCTGTTTTAATGTCAGATACAACGAGGGAGGAAGAGAGAGAGAGGAAAGAGGTAGAGACACATTTACATAGAATGGAACCTTTAAAGAAAATCGCCCCTCAAGCCATTTGCTAAAACATCTGTTCCTCCATCCTGTGTTTGTTTTTTTCCTCATGTGCTTCCCACATTTACAGAGTCTACACGTCTGCCTCTCACTCTGCTAACCTCCGTCTACAGGAGTATTCCTTTTGTAGTTGTCATCAGATAAACCTGTGGTTATGTGTCATGATTGGTTTGTAGAACTACCAAGCGATCCGGTTTGGTTCAGTACAGTATGGTACCGTAAACCAGTTTCTTTCTGGCGTCTCAACAGCCAATCGTACCCTGACTTGGTAAGTGAGGTGTAAGCCAGAAGGCGAAAGCCGCGTCAGCTATGTAATAAGAAGGAAAACGATGTAGGACATCCAGCAGAGGACGTTAGTCGCAGAAAACAGCTGTTGCAAAGGAGGAGACAATAAATTCGACCAATCAACGGACTGTAGTGTGTCTAGCTCTGCCCTTTAGGAGTCGGATTGGTTCGCTTGGCACCCCAACAGAAGGGTAGCAAAAAAGGAGGACAGTACGGATCCCTCATTTGGATACCATTCCAAACTATCGACAGTGAAAACGCCAATAATTGCGTATGGTAACAAACCGAACCAAACTGCTTGGAGGAAACGGTGGATTTGTAGATGTTTAAAAATGAAGTACAGTTTTCATTTCCCATAAATAGGAGATCCACAGTACAATCCCTAACAATCCGATGCATAGGGCGCACTTTTAAAACCAAAGTTTTCATCTGAAAAGTCGGCTTTCATACCAGTGCGACCAATAGACTAGTATATAATGCTGATAAACGCTCTACCATTACCGAGAGTGCAGCCGCCACCATCACACACTGCACATGACCCGAGTGGTTTGAATAAACCAGACTTTTATCCGTTATTAAGTATTGTTCAGTAAGTAAAGAATGTGGAGTGTTGGACTGGTTAAAGAGTCCTAACAACAAGTGACAAGCGAAGATGGGCAGCGCGACGAGTGAGCAGTCGGTACTTCACAACTTTCACCGTAAGCTGAGAGCTCAACTACCGTACTGTAGCTGGGAGGAGTGCAAACTCCACAAAGTGAAAACAGACGGTACTAAAAGAGCTACAGAAAAACTGCACGTTGTAGACTTTGCTGAGCGCAGAGGAAATCATCACGCAGCACGATGGTTTAAACCTTTTTCCTCTCTGAGAGACGCCCAAACACAGACTGGTCTTATATACCGGTGTAACTTATATTCAGGGTTTTACGGTAATTGAGAATATGTTATTTGAATGTTGGGAGATTTTTGTGTAACGTAAATCAAAGTGTTCATTTGACTCAAACACAAACCTGTAAATAGTTCAACCAGAGATCCTGCGCTCACTGAACTCAGAGGTGTAAGATGAATTGTTAAAGTAACTGAAAAATGTTTGACCTCTTTAAACGGGAGCAGCTGCTAAGGCCCTGACTCATCAGGCAGACAGCAAAGAAAGCTTTATGTCTTGGCCAAAAAGTTGCACTTGAACACACCGCAAAGACTACAGCCGACGGCCAACCACAACGTATGTTCTGCTCATGTGAGAGAGGAAATAAT
This sequence comes from Labrus bergylta, assembly GCF_963930695.1. Classification (NCBI taxonomy): domain Eukaryota; kingdom Metazoa; phylum Chordata; class Actinopteri; order Labriformes; family Labridae; genus Labrus; species Labrus bergylta. The sequence goes on from NC_089197.1 coordinate 2,055,568, forward strand.
TCTCAATGCCAGCAGGGGGCGGTTGTCTGTAATCGTCATTCCAAAAAAGGGAAACCGGAAAAGGACGAGGAAGAACGTGCACATATATATATATAAAGCGTTGTTATGATACAAGAAGGTTATTTTTATACCACTGATTAAAAGTGTTTGTTGTTGTGAACTGATCCACTCATCTGAACAGCCAATCAGAGCGAATCCCCTCAGCAGACCGACACAGATTCAACATGTTGAATCAGCTGAAAAAAGGCAGACGTGGGCCGACTGGAGCTGGACTCACCGCAAAAACTAGGGCGATGATCGGACGGGTGTGTCAGGGCCTTTAAAGCAACTTTAAAAATCTCCAGTTACATTAAAGAAGCTACGGGGTCATGAGACTGTCTGAAGAGTGAGGGAGGACAGGTACAGGTAAGAAGATCATGCACATGAAGCTCTTTGCATAAACAGAAGTAAATGTTTCATCCTTCCTCCTGCTGTCATCACGTCTCTACATATGTGTCTGATTCACACTTAACGCCTTTTTTTAAATTCAAACTACGGTTTGACACTCAGTCATTTCTTCTCCTAACATCTGACGAGTAATCTGTGTCTAACAAAGTAAACATCCAATAGTTAGTTTCACACCTTCTGTCTGACTTGGGGATGAAGCAGCGAGTGCCAGCTGGGAAAACCACACAGAGGAAGCAACAATGAGGGGACGGTAAGACGTTATGAAAAAGGTCAAACCAGATGAATAAAGGAGGTGAAATGGAGCAGCTGCTTTGTCGTTTTGAGGCGGGGTAAATAAAAGGAGAGAGGGTTTGGGTGATGTGGCAGAAAATAAAGTTGCAAATGAATGTGTGTGAAACAGAATGAGAAGAGCAAAGCAGGAAGAAGCCATGCCAGCAGTGAACCTCTAAACCTGTGAGGTCACAGGTGTCCTCGTCCCTTAACGTAGATCTATATAAGATATAAACCTCAAATGTTGGATCTTAAATGTAGTTTTTGAGTGTACAAAGGAACTTTTTCAAGTGAATCGTACAGCTACATTAATTAAAAAAAACATTTTTATTTAAAAAAAATGGAGCCTCTTTTCGATGTGAGGATCATTTCTATCTCTCGTGGTTGAGTTCAGACTGACAGTGAAACGTCAGAGCAGAAACATTTACCTTCTTATTGAAGGCCCAGATCTTGTCCCACTCCATGTTCACCACTGACCGTGATCCTCCCTGCACAAACACAGAATAAACATTTTTATAGGAGAGTTTCTTTGTTAAGTTTGGAAATGAAAAAACAAAATTCCATGAAAGAAAAATAAATTTTCACGTTTTTAATCCAGTGTTCCTGCGTTAAATGTTCATTTATCTAACCCTAACCCATGTTGCATAAAACCTTATTAAAACTCTTATAAACACAATTTTCAGTCATTGTTCGGAAGCGTCAAAACAAATTGTTTTATTCTGAAAATAAACCAGCTGTTTTAATGTTGTTTCGGTGTCTGACTTCCTGTCCTGCTCGTTCTGCTCTGTGGTAATTTGTTACGGCATCCTGCAGAAATAGAAGCTTTGCATATCTGGACTTAAGGACTGTAGGAGCTGGGACACAGCGGAGCATCTGGTGGAATTTGGGGCTACATAATCGTATTTTCTCCTCCTGTAAAATGATTTAAGTGTCTGATGACTCATCCTGCACTATGGGGCGTTGTTAGGGAACAGTAAGGTTCTTCTTTTTCTTCGTACTTATCTGTCTGTTTTGTAAATGACTTTGGACTGGTTTTCATGGGGAGAATAGAGAATGGGTTTAAGCTGTTCTGGGTTGTCCATTCCTGAGGTGCGTACAGAGCGGTGCTGTGTCGCTGTTAAATGACGTAATACGACTCCTGGGAGAGGACCCGTATGGACACCGACTTGGAAGCAACTTGACAGCCGACCCAAACCCATGAACTTGTTTTTGAAACCAGCAGTATCTTCTTATGTGATCCAACTACAACTAAAAACCTGAACTCATAGACGAAGCCTGGGCTCGTCGCTCATCGCACAGCCGTGTAGCCCTGTCGTTGTTTTCTGGCTGATTTTGAAAGATTATTCTTCATTAAATCTGAATGTGCGTCATCAACTCTTTCGTTATGACCAACGTACCTGGGCTGCTATGAACTGTTTCAGACCCTCGACTGTCATCCCTCTCCTCAGGACTCCTCTGACTGTGGGGAAACGAGGGTCATCCCTGGAGGACAAGAGAGGACAAGGGAAAGTTAAACATGGAGGATAAAGAGCTAAGAGTGAAACTACAGAAGAAGTAAAGCTAGGGAGAGAGTGGGATGAAGAAGTTGTGAGTAGAAGAACGTTAAACTAAAACCCACCATCCGTCGACGTAGCCCTGCTCCACGAACCAGGTGAGCTTCCTCTTGGACAGCACCGTGTTGTTGAGGTTGAGTCGGGCGTACTCCCAGATGTAAGGCTTCCTGAGGCGGAGCGCTTCAATGAACCAGTAGAACTGCTCGTCACGATCGTGGTACTCTGTGGTCCTCAGGGCGTGGGTCACCCCCTCCAAACTGTCCCACGATGGGACAGGCAAAGTCGTATGTTGGATAGACTCTGCAGGAAAGAAGGGAACAATGTTGTAGTTTAGTTTTAACATGAGGAGTAATATTCTAGTTTGTTCCGCATTGGACTCATTTTTAAGTACTTGTAGGAGCTCCCGGTGCGTGGGTGGGGGGGTGTTCTTGCAGCGGTACAGGGTGGGGTCTCTCATGCAGCCGTTGTTGGAGCTCATATCCATCTTGGCTCTCATGCAGCAGGTCTGACCTAACTCTGTCCCGGCTTTCATGTCGGCCCACATCTTCATGTTCTGCTCGACGGCTGCAGAGGCAAAGAGAGAGGCGTTGGATTAGAAACTCTCGTGCTGAAGCCTCCGGTATATGACTTTGTGTTTCCTGGCGCTTACTGTTATTTCTGCATTTGGACTCGGCGCGCTGCTCCCTCTCCCAGCTTCATCTGCTCGGGAGGAGTGTTATCGATGTAGGCTTTGCCTCGGAAAGCAGCTGCTCAGCAAATCGCATGATGGTGGGGAAATGGTCGCTGGTGTAGGTGAACTGGTCGGGATGGATCTGGAGCATGGCCACGTCCTCCAGGATCACCTGAGAACAAATAAAACACAAGTAAATACACAACAGGAGTTCCTCTTTTAGGCATTTAGTCCTGGAGGTAATGTCATTTTTCTGCCGCTCTACCTTCTCAAAGTCCTCCTTTTCCTTCTCGGGGTTGGTGTCATCGAAGCGCATGATGAGCTTGCCTTTGAATGTGACCTGGTAGTGTTGGTTGAGCAGAGCAGCCTTGGCCGTGGCCGATGTGCAGGTATCTGGTCAAAGTCAGACATTCAAAATGGCCCCCGTTAAAAAACTGCTAAAGGCCCCGTGTCCACCAAGCGGGCAGAAAAGCGCTGGTTGTGTGCTCGGGAGCTCTTACATGAAGCGTTCGGCGGTTGACTGCACGTCTGTCCTGTCTCTATGACAACAGTCTGTTGACATCAGCCGCTATTACTACTGCACGTTTTATATTCGACATCGTTTTTTACCCAATCAGACACAGAGCAAAGAGGATCTGTAGGACACTCAGTATATCTTAAGTCCTAAAAGAGGGTCGGTGATGTCAACAGCACCTTTCTGAAAAGATTAAAGAATTTCATTCAAAGTGCTCAGAGCAGCTGCACAAAAAAAAAACCTGTGCTTTTTTACAGGGCGAACGCCTGCTGCTGCTGCCAACGCTTTCTGCTCACTGAAAAAAAGTGAGGAGAAAAAGACGCTGGCGCCCAGACAGAAATGCTAGGTTGACACATCACACACTCATCATACAAAACTTAAGAATCTCAAAACCAACTTCTCTAAACTCTGAATCAAGCCTTACCCGCTGGCCTCAGGA